>NW_007727447.1:41638-46054 GCF_000696425.1 Galeopterus variegatus
GAAAACAAGAAAATCAGGGAAAATTTTAGGGATTGGTTAAAGGTGGTGATCAGAATGCTGATAGAAATATGGGCTGTAAAGACCCTTCTATGGAGGTCTCAGAAATAAGAAGAAAGTTATTGGAAACTGGGGCAAAGACCAACCTTGCTACGAACCGGTAAGGAACTTGGCTGCATTGTGTCCATGCCCTGGGACTCTATGGAAGCTGGAACTTAGGAGTCGTGAACCAGAGTATCTGGTGGAAGAAATTTCTAAGCAGCAAAGCATTCAGGAAACTGCATGGCTATTTGTAACAGCCTACGCTGAGTTATGGTGGCAAAGGCATAACATAAAGCCAGAACTTAAAAGGGAAGCAGAGTGTAGAGACTTGGAAAATTTGCAGCCTGGCCATGTGGTACAGGAGCAGAGAGCATGCAGTGGTGCAGCCCAGCGACCATTAGCTAAGATTAGTACAAAGGAAAGGGGTAATCAAGAAAAGGGGAAAAGGCCCTGAAGGATTGCAGAAGCCTCTGGGGCCAACCCTTCCATCACAGGCCCAAAGGCCTAGGGAGACAGAATGGTCTTAGGAAACAGGCTTGAGGAGCTCTCCATGGGCTCAATGCCCAGGGCCAACTTGGGAAGCTGCTCCCCACACCAGCATCCCAGCTGCTTTGGCTGCTCCAGCTGTGGCTAAATTGGCCCCAGGTGTGGCTCGACCTGCAGCTTTGGAAAATACAAGCTGGAAGCCTTGGCGGTGTCCACGTGGTGTTAGGTCTGCAGGCTTGCAGAATGCCAGAGCTGTGGAGGTTTGGGAGCCTCCACAATCTTCCACCCTGATTTCAAAGGATGTATAGAAAAGCCTGGGGACCCAGGTAGAGATGTGTCTCAGGGGCAGACTCACCACATAGAGCCTTTGCTAGAGCAAAGCTGAGTGGAAACATGGGGTCAGAGCTGCATCAGAAAAACTGCATCAGCGCCATGCCTAGTGGAGCCGTGAGAGCAGGACCGCCATGGAGACCCCAGACCTGTGGAGCTACCAGAGGGGAACACAGCCCGGGAGAGCTGAAGTGTGTCCTGAGACCAGGAAAGCCATAGGAGCAGAGCTGCCAGAGGACTTGAGGACCCAACCCCCACACCAGCATGCAGAGGACACTGAACATGCAGTCAAGGTGCATGATTTGCCAGCTTTGAGATTTAATGCCTGCCCTTCTGGGTTTTGGACTTGTTTGGGACCTGTTACCCCTTTCTTTTGGCCTATTTCTCCCTTTTTGAGTGGGCATATGTACCCTATGCTTGTCCCATCATTGTATCTTGGAAACAGATGATTTGTTTTGACTAAACAGATGGGACTTTGAACTTTGGACTTTTGAGTTGAAACAAGGTAAGACTTTGGGGATGAAATGAATGTATTAGTATGTGAAAAAGGCATGAGTTTTGGGGGGCCAGGGGCAGAATGTAGTGGATTGAATTATGTCCCCCCCAAACTCACTGAAGCTTGAATTGTATCCCCCAAGTTTATGTGTTAGAAACTTGGTCCCCACTATGACTATTAAGAGGGTGGACATCGTATTATGGTAATTGAAAGGTGGAGCCTTGAAGAGGTGATTGGATTGTAGGACTGTGCAGTAGTGAATGGGTTAACAAGGGTGGTCAGGGGCGTGGTTCTGAGGGCTTTAAAAGAAGAGAGAAGATTCTATTCTCTCTCTCTCTGCTTCTACTGTCTTGCAATGTGAGACCCCTGGGTCACTGTCACCATCACAAGATGGAATTTGGACTTCGGACTTCCCAGCCTCAGAAACTGTAAGCAATAAATTTCATTTTCTTTATAAATCACCCACTTTCAAGTATTTCGTTATAAGCAACAGGAACAGACTAGTACACTTACCTTGTTCCTTGTTTCCATCTAGGCTTCATCACATGGCTTTTACTGCTTGTACCTCTACCAATATTCTGATCATGACCCCTTAAGATATCTCTAAGAAGTTTAACACTTTCCCTATAGTTCTACTCTTTTTCTGAGCCCTCACCAAAATTGCCCTTCATACTCTGTTCATAGCAATCTAAGCTTTTTCTAGGCTGCACCTCCAAATTTTCTCAGCCTTTACCCATTACCCTGTTCCAAAAGCCAATTCCACTTTTTCTGGTATTTGTTATAGCAACAGCCCCACTTCTCAGTACCCATTTTCTGTCTTCGTCTGTGCTATGGGTTAAATGTGTCCCCAAAAGTTCATATATTGGAAACTTGATCCCCATTGTAACAGTGTTAAAAAGGTGGGAAATTCAATTATGGTATTTGAAAGGTGGGGCCTTTGAGAGGTGATTAGATTGTGAGGACCGTGCCTGCCTGAACGGATGAGTCCATTAATGGAGTGATCGGTTGTGATGGGCGTGGTTCTGATGGCTTTATAAGGGGAGCAGGGGAGGAGGTTAGTTGGCCTGCTCTTGGTATTCTTGCCATGTGACACCCTGCAGTGCTGTACGGCCACCCACAAGAAGGCCCTCACGAGATGCACCCCTTGGACTGCAAATTTCCCAGCCTCCAAAATTGCAAGAAATAAATTCCATTTCTTTACAAATTATCCAGTTTCAGGTATTCTGTTATAAGTAACAGAAACGGACTAATAAAGTTTGTCTTGTAATAACAGAACACCACAGACTGGGTTATTTATAATAAACAGAAATTTATTGGCTCACGGTTCTGGAGGCTGGGAAGTCCAAGATCAAGGGCTGGCATCTCGTGAGGGTCTTGTTGCTGTGTCATCCCAAGATGGAAGGGCAAAGAGAGGGCGAGAGAGAGAGCAGAGATCAAACTCACAGCCTGAGCCCCTTCATAATCGGCATCAATCCATTAGTGACGGTGGAGCCCTCGTGACCTAAACACCTCCCATTAGGCTCCACCACCCAACCCTGTTGCCCTGGGGATTCAGTTCCCAACACATGCCTTT
The DNA here is from genome assembly GCF_000696425.1 of Galeopterus variegatus. Taxonomy (NCBI): domain Eukaryota; kingdom Metazoa; phylum Chordata; class Mammalia; order Dermoptera; family Cynocephalidae; genus Galeopterus; species Galeopterus variegatus. The sequence continues at coordinate 44,563 of NW_007727447.1, forward strand.
TGGGGGACACATTAAAACCACAGCAGCTGTTTGTTCACATTCCTTTGTATGTTCCTGTGTCTTCAGAGATAAGGACAATCCTCCATGAATAGGGAGAGGACCTTTGGAATGAGGATCTTATGACCTGCTTCAGGGGAGAAGAGAGGGAAAAGGTTAGCGAGACCTTCCTGCTTCTGCTGTTTTCTCAGATGCCAAGGTGCCACGTTCTGGGGTAGCATGTCCTCAACGCCATCACTCCAAAATCAGGCTCCTTGCTGTTGAAGAAAACACTGTGGAAATAAAACAAATAGGCAGGGAGGACTCAGGGAACCCAGGAGGGTGGGGCAGCTTCCCAGACATCACCAGGGGAGAACACAAACCTCTATGTGCAGCTCCGCACTGACCCAGAGCCTGTGCATGGGCAGACAGAGGAACAGGGGATAAGCCCCACATGCCTGGAGCCTAGCCTGGGGTGCAGGGAAGCCTGTCCCAGAAGGGAGGGGATGCTGAAGGACTGTGGGTCAGGGGGCTGGTAGAGCCTGGGGTCAGGAGTTAGAGGCTGCTGTGGGTAGGGGCTTCCCTGCAGGGGTAACAGGAACAAGGAGGCTCTGATATGGTTGGACAGATGGATGCCTGCAGGGACCTACAGGACTGCAGTCCCACCCTCATCCCATGGGCCTTCTCTTAGTCCATTTCCTGCTGCCAAATAGAATCCCTGAGACTGGGTAATTTATAAAGAAAAAAATTAATTTGGCTCACAGTCCTGGAGTCTGGGAAATCCACGATCAAGAGTCCGGCATCTGGTGAGGGCCTTCCTGCCGCACTGTCTGTGAGGGCAGGCGGAAGACAGTGAGAGGGGAGAGGAAGGGGCTGACTTCATCCTCTGTGAGGAATCCACACCCGCAGTAACTGACCCCATCTCACGATAGCAGCACTAATGCATTCGTGAGGGCACAGCCTAGTCACCTCCTAAAAGTCCCACCTGCCAGCACGGTGGCACCGGGGATTAAGTTTCCAACACGGGAACTTTGGGAGACACGTTCAAACCACAGCAGGCCCTCTCCAGGGAGGTGTGGGGAACTGGAGGGAAACACCAGGAAAGGACAGTGGCGGTCTTTGAGCTTTGGTCATTCATTTAACAAATGTTGGTTGAACCCCAGGTTCATGCCAGGCCCCCAACTAAATGGTCCCCCAATGCAGCAGGCCCCAGAATAGGCCCAGACCCTGCCCCCAGGGCTGATCCTCTGGGGAGGCTGAGGAGTGAGAGGCACCTTGTGCTCTGCTCTCTCCCGGCTCCAGGCACAGCAGGAGGGGAAGCCTCTGCTCCCCTAAACCCCGTGCTCAGGGGTCCAGCCATCTTCCCCTCCACCCACCCCACCTGAGCTCTGGGGCAGCTGGCTCCTGGCTCTGCCCACCCAGGGTACAAAACACCAAGTTCCCCCACCCCCACCCCCGAAAGCGAGAGAACCAGGCCTAAAAGAAACAGAAGGGACCCCAGGGCAAGGTGGAGGTA
>NW_007727447.1:46617-48875 GCF_000696425.1 Galeopterus variegatus
GCTCTGCCCACCCAGGGTACAAAACACCAAGTTCCCCCACCGCCACCCTTGAAAGCGAGAGAACCAGGCCTAAAAGAAACAGAAGGGACCCCAGGGCAAGGTGGAGGTACTGGAGGAAGGGCGTGGAGCCAGGGATTGAAGAGACAGAGGAGGACACACAGAGACCCACTGTCCGCCAGGCCACCCTCAGCCACGGGCTCAGCTTCCCCATGGAAGAGCTGGAGGCAGTGCTTAGCCCAAGGGCCCTCACCTGGCCCATGTGTCACAGGGCCTGCCCCAGGGAGTCCCAAAGGAGAAGCTGACCCACCAGGCCCCTTGCCTGACCAGGCCCGAGCTCAGCTGAGGCCAGCCCCCACCTCTCCAGGAAGCCTGGCCCGCCTGCCCAGGACGCAGTGGGAAGCAAATCAGAGCAGTGGATTCATCCTGGATCCCAGGGTGGGGTGCAGGGTGTGCCCCACACAGCACCTGCGCGGCTGCCCCATCCCCCGTCCCCCATCCCCTGTGCTTCAAACAGGCAGGTCTAGGCAGACAGCCTGCTGTTCAGGCCAAAGAGTCACCTGGCTGCAGAAGAGTCACCTGGCTATCCCCAGACTCAAAGACTCAACCCAGGTGCAGCTCCCGCCAGGTGGGGCACCCGGAGGAAATCAGGTGGGAGGCATTGGTGGGATCCGCGAGGAAAATCCCCTGCCTTTCCACCCACTTCCTGCCCTCCAGGGGGGATTGGGAGGGTCAGCCCAGGCAGGCGCTGAGCCCTGCCTTTGGTTTTCTCCACAAATCCCCCATTTTCCCAGCAGGGTGCCACGGGGAAGAGGACAGACATAGGGAAGGAGAGGCCCCACCCTCTCCCATGCCTCCGCCCCTCCCCCTCGACCCCTCTGTGCTCCCCTGCACCTGCACCCACCTTCCTCTCCCGCCACAGACCCTCCTGGCAGTGACCCAGACTGCGTCATGTCCTAAGCAGCTGTCCTAGTCCCTCCAGCCTACTCATCGCCCACCTGGGCCCCCGGACAGCCCCTCTCAGATGCACCCCCATCTGGCCTTCCCTGGTGCCCCATGACTACAGAGTCAAACCCCAGCTCCTTATGGGGCCTTCGTGACCCCAGGACTGGTCCATGCCCCCTGCTCCCCCATTCACCACAGGACCCCCCATTCACCCCAGGACCCCCTTCATTCACGGGTCTCATTTAAAAATTTTTCACATTCATTCATTCCTTCAGTTACTGGCGGCTGGTGGGTAAGGGGATCAAATCTCCCAATTATTTAGTATTGATTTGGAAACCAGAGCTGAGCTGGTTTGTAATGACAGCCAGCGATATCGATTGCTGCTCATTTTCCCCAGTCTGAAGAATCGAAACCATCCCCCCCAGCCCCCCACTGCTTGGATACTGAGGGGCCCCCTCCCCCCACGGCTGGGGCTGTGCCATCCCAGAGCCTGGGCCCAGGCAAACGGCTCACCCACTCGTCCCTTCCTGCAGCCTGCCAAGCGACCACCAGCTCTTCAATGTGAAGCAGCAGCAGTTAAAGACTCCGGGACCTTCTCCCCACTGCGTCCACTGTCCCGACTGTCTCCTGGGCATCGCTCCCAATCCCAAACAAGCTTTCTCGGATGGAAACACCTGCCTTGAACCAAACTTCCCATTCTCAACAGATGCACCCTGGCCTCCTCTCAGGACACTGCTGTCCTACTGGTGGGCTCCCCTCCCCACCACCTCACCCCCCAGGCTCAGTGTGTTGACGGGTTGGGGACGTGGGGGCTGCCCTCAGCATCCAGCCCATCCTGCCTGGGCACTGCCACTGCTGCAGGTCTCAGCAGGCAGCCCCTCTGCAGGAGTCCTCAGGGTCCCCTTCAGCAATGCAGCCTTCCTCTCTGTGGCCCCGTTCATGTGGAAGTAAATAAGGCAGTGTTGCTAACAGCTGGTACCTGAGCTTGTTCAGGGGACAGGTGACCCCAGGGAGCCTCCACATGAGGTCTGGAGAGTGAGGGTCAGGGTCCAGGAGGAGACCCTGGGGCTGGAATATGGGCCCAAGGCCTCGGGGAAATCCCCTGGTGGTCCCTTCTTTACCACACAGGGTGGGGACATTAGGGGTCAGGGCCTGGTCCAGAGCAGGTTGACCCTGGCCAGAAAAGGCCCAGCCTGGGTGAGTGCCAGCCCCACGTGAGCCAAGTCAATGCCGAGAAGCTGGAGCTGGATCATCCACTGTGCCTCCCAGCCCCTCCAAACCCTGTGGCAGTGGGGCGGGGGGGGGGGGCGTCAGGC
>NW_007727447.1:49389-51923 GCF_000696425.1 Galeopterus variegatus
ACCCCCACCCCCAGCAGGCAGCAGCCCCCAGGCCAAGGCACAGAGGCACAGAGTCCAGCCACTGCCCTCTTGGGCCTGCCAGGAGCAAGCCCAGCCCCTGCGACCAGCGCCCCACCCCCGGACCAGACGGCAGACACCCCAGACCATCTCCCTGGGGCAGAGCCTCCCCTGCTCGGCTCAGCCCAGATTTCCGGATCCCGCTGCCTGCTGGGGGTCCTGAGGCAGAGGTGGCATCAGGTCCAGAGGCCCTCCTTGAGTCCTCCTTGTGTGCCACAGGGTGCACCTGGCCTCAGAGAGACCTGCAGGGATGCAGACACCGCCTGCTGTTCTCGGTCAAGGTCACAGCCCCAAAGGCCAACTGGGCCACATCTGTCACATTTGGGGGGGCTGCAGCCCCCCCTTGCCCCCAGGCTCCTGAATTCTTCCTCCCTCCCTCCCCAACCCAGAGCAAGACTTCTGCCGAGACCCCTGCTCCCACCCCATGACATCATCACAAACTACCTGAGAGTTTAATGCATCCCACACCTTGCGGGTCTCCCAAAGGGCCCCCAGGACATCTCATAGAGCCCCACCTGGGTGCCACAAGCCCAGGCCTCCCAGACCCTAATCTTGCCCCAGATCGTTCCATGCACAAACCCCAAACCATCCCCACGCCCTCTGGTGCTCAGTCTTCCATCCACAATCCCCCTGTCCTCCCTCTTCCCTGGGGTCCTGTCTCTCCCTTCCACCCCCCACCCCCGAGGCTTGTGTCCCCCTGCAAACCTCACAAAAGGGGCTGTTTGATGTCCTGGAAGCAGGGAGGGCCCCCCTTGCTCGTGACCTCTAGACCATCTCTGTGCCCAGTCCTGGCCATGTCAGCTCTGGCCTGGCCTCTGCAGTAAGGGACCCTGTGGTCTCCCTGCTCGCCCGTCAGCCCCACAGTCCGTTCTTGCCCTTTGACCAGGGAGAACATCTAAAAGCATCGCTGGGGGGTGCCACCCCCTGCTCCCCAGGGCTCCGTGGCTTTGGGGGGGCTGCCGCCCCCCCTTGCCCCCAGGCTCCTGAATTCTTCCTCCCTCCCTCCCCAACCCAGAGCAAGACTTCTGCCGAGACCCCTGCTCCCACCCCATGACATCATCACAAACTACCTGAGAGTTTAATGCATCCCACACCTTGCGGGTCTCCCAAAGGGCCCCCAGGACATCTCATAGAGCCCCACCTGGGTGCCGCAAGCCCAGGCCTCCCAGACCCTAATCTTGCCCCAGATCGTTCCATGCACGAACCCCAAACCATCCCCACGCCCTCTGGTGCTCAGTCTTCCATCCACAATCCCCCTGTCCTCCCTCTTCCCTGGGGTCCTGTCTCTCCCTTCCACCCTCCACCCCCGAGGCTTGTGTCCCCCTGCAAACCTCACAAAAGGGGCTGTTTGATGTCCTGGAAGCAGGGAGGGCCCCCCTTGCTCGTGACCTCTAGACCATCTCTGTGCCCAGTCCTGGCCATGTCAGCTCTGGCCTGGCCTCTGCAGTAAGGGACCCTGTGGTCTCCCTGCTCGCCCGTCAGCCCCACAGTCCGTTCTTGCCCTTTGACCAGGGAGAACATCTAAAAGCATCGCTGGGGGGTGCCACCCCCTGCTCCCCAGGGCTCCGTGGCTTCCCAGCCCCCATGCTGTAACACCAGACCCCCAGCCCTTCCTCACCCCAGGGTCCCCTCAACACTCTCTGGCTTGGGGCCTTTGCTATTTCCTGGGCCTCGAAGGGCCCCCAACCCCCAAGTGTCAGGCAAAGGCCTCGGAGGAGTGTCCCTGCCCTGCCCAGTATGCTCCGTCCTGACTGCTGTGCCCCAAGTCATTCTTTTCCCTGCTGTGGTCACCCCAAATTCTCTAACTTACTGATGTGTCCACTTTTTCACTGTCTGCCCCCTCTAGACTGGGACTTCTACTGGGGAAGGGTCCCCAGGAGAGAACAGTGTGGCACAGAAGCCCCCCTGGAGAAGATAACTAAATGTTTACCCCAGAACCCAAATTGCACTCAGCACTGCCTCTCAACACCTGGATGTAGTACAATTACTATGCCCGCTTTAGACAGGAGGACAGACAGGCAATGGCAGAGCACACCCACAGCAGCAGGATCCCGACCCCCCAGGAGCCCCGGAAGCCAGACCACACCGCAGAGCACTCGGTCCAGAGGGTCAGGCCACGGCTAAGGGCTGCCAGCTTCCCTAATTTTGCCCCTTTCTCAGGACCAGCCAGAGAAAGCCCAGCGTGTTCCCCAGACCGATCCCGCAGGACGCCTACCTCTGGGGAGCGCCTGCCACTCCCCCAGGCCCACAGCGTCCATCGAGCTCACCTGAGCTTGCCTGCTCTGTTTTCATTTTGGTGATCTTTTTTTAAACACCTTGATTGAGATATAATTCATATAACCATAAATTCACCATTTAAAGTCCACAGTTTGGTGGTTTTTAGTGTAGTCACAGAATGACACAACCATCACCAATGCCTAATTTTGGAACATTTCAACATCCCACAGAGAGACCCCGCAGGTACCCACCAGTGACTC
>NW_007727447.1:52299-53595 GCF_000696425.1 Galeopterus variegatus
CCTAATTTTGGAACATTTCAACATCCCACAGAGAGACCCCGCAGGTACCCACCAGTGACTCTCCACTGTCCCCCACAAAGCCCCCTGCAGCCACTCATCTACTTTCTGTCCCTATTAATTTGTCCATCCTGAACACCTCGCACAAGTAGAATCATACAGCACGTGGTCTTTCACGCCCAGCCTCTTTCACGCGGCACAGTGTTTCTAGGCTCATCCGCGCTGCGCCACATCCCAGCGCTTCATTCATTCCTTAGGNTTCCTGGCTATTAAAACACGCTGCGTGAGTGTGCGGGTCTGCATGTTTGTGTGGACGTATGTTTTCAATCCTCTCGCATACCCAGGAATGGAAGGCTCACAGGGTAACTCCACGTTCAGCACTTTGAGGAACAGCCGGTCTGGCTTCCGGAGTGGCTGCCCCATCTCACTCTCCCGCCAGCGGTGACCGAGGATTCAGACTCCTCCCTGTCTGCACAACACTTGCTATCTTCTCTTTTCTGTTTTTGTTACGGCCACACAGACCGTCCTGATGGGTGTGAGGTGGTGTCTCAGTGTGGTTTCCATTTGCATTTCCCTAGTGATTAGTGACGTGAAGCATCTTTTCATGTGCTGATTGGCCATTTGTATGTCTCCTCTGGAGCAACACCTACTCAAATCCTCTGCCCATTTTTAAAGTTGGGTTATTTGTCTCTCGGCTGATAAGGTGGAAGCGTTCTATACATGTTATAGATACGAGTCTCTTATCAGATATATAATTCACAAGTATTTTCTCCCATCTTGCAGGTTGTGTTTCCACTTCCTTGATGGTATCCTTTGATGCACAAAAGTTTTTAATGTTGACCAAGTCCAACTTAGCCATTTATTTCTTTTGTTGCTTGTGCTCTTAATGTTGTACATAAAAAACCATTGTTTAACACAAAACCATCAAGATTTATTCCTGTTTTCATGCATGGTGTGAGGGAGGGGTCCAACTTAATTTTTCGGCATCTGGATAGCCAGTTGTCCCAACACCACTTGTTGAAAAGACTATTTCTTCCCCACTGAATGGACTTGGTGCCCTTGTAGTAAACCAATTGATCATAAGTGTGAGGGCTTATTTCTGGGGTCACAATCCTAGTCCATTGATCTATATGTCCACCCTCGATTACTGTAGTTTTGCAGTAAGTTTGAATCAGGAAGTGTGACTTTTCCAACTCTGTTCTTCTTCAAGACTATTTTGGCTATTCTCGGTTCCCTGAATGTTCATGTGAATTTGAAGATCAGCTTGTGAAAAGCCAGCTAGGAGTTTGATAGATTGCT
>NW_007727447.1:54620-55661 GCF_000696425.1 Galeopterus variegatus
CACAGGACATATTTCCATCCAGCTAGATCTTTGATTTCTTTCAACAATATTTTGTGGTTTTCAGTGAATATGTCTTACGCTGGTTCTGCTAAACTTACGCCTAGGTATTTTGTTCTTTTTGATGGTATAATAGACGGGACTGTCTTCTTTCATTTTTGGACTGTTCATTGCTAGTGTATGTAAATAAGATTGATTTTTGTATATTGATCTTGTATCGTGCCATGCTGCTGAACACATTTATCAATTTCAATAGGTTTTCAGTGGATTTCTTTGGATTTTCTATATACAATATCATATAATCAGTGAATATAGTTTTATGTCTTGATCTGTTTGGGCTGCTACAACCGAATACAATAGACTGCATAGCTTAAAAACAACAGAAATTTGTTTCTCACAGTTCTGGAGGTTGGGAAGTCCAGGACTGAGGCACCAGTAGATTTGGTGTCTGGTGAGGGCCTTCTTTCTGGTTCAAACACGGGTGTCATCTCTTGGCATCTTCTCATAGTAGAAGGAAGGGGACAGAGGTCTCTCTGGGGCCTCTTTTGTAAGGACACTAATCCTATTCATGAAGGCTGTGTTCTTCTAACCTAATCAGCTCCCAAAGGCCCCATCTCCTAGTACCTTCACCTTGGGGGCAGGATTTTGACACATGCACTTGGGGGGAACACAAGCACTCAGACCACAGCATTTTACTTGTTCTGTCCGATGTGCATGCCATTCGCATCTTTTTCTTGCCTATCTACCCCTCCAGTGCATCGCTGGATAAAGGTAGTGAGAGTGTCACCTCGTCTTGTTCCTGACCTCAAGGGGACGTTTTCAGTCTCTTGCCACTGAGGACAATGTCAGCTGTGGGTTTTTCACAGATGCCCTTTATCAGGTGGAGAAGTTAAGTGTTTTTGTCATGAAAGAGTTTTGGATTTTGTTGGGCTGCTTTTCCTGCACCTGTTGAGATGATCATATGGTTTTTGTCCTTTCCTCTATTAATACGGTGTATTACCTTGATTGTTTTTGGATGTTAAACTCCCCCCCACACACAAACAC
>NW_007727447.1:56114-58401 GCF_000696425.1 Galeopterus variegatus
TTAATACGGTGTATTACCTTGATTGTTTTTGGATGTTAAACTCCCCCCCACACACAAACACGTGCTTTTCTCTTAACATGCTGCTGTCCCACTCCCCAACCAGCTTTTAAGTCTCTGCCAAACACAAGGGACAATGGCCGACCCCCTTGCTAGTGCAAGCTCTGCATAAACAGCCTCTGCTCACCCTCACTTGGGTGGTCTTCATGTATCTCCACAGGAAACTGAGGCACAGAGGGGCTCTCTAATGGCCCCCTCCACAGAAAGTCTCCTTCACAGGGGCAGGGCGTCCCCAGCCTCTGGACCTGAGCAAGGCAGAGGAGTCTCTTGGTCAAGCATAGCTTAAAGGAGCCAGTGACCTCGTGTCTCCCACAGGCCAGGCCCTGCTCCAAGTGCTGTGGGGCAGCTCTACCGCAGATGCAGAAACCAAGAACCAGCTGAAGTCACATGGAGGAAAGGCTCCAAGACAAACCCAGCTGGGCTGCAGAGGCCTACCCTACCCGCTTCCACCATGCTGCTGGCCGTACCTCATCCCACTGGCAGCTCCACCTTCCCCAGAGCAGCCAGCCCAGGGAGGGGGTCTCCTGACCCAGGCATGGCACCAGGCAAGCCCACTGCCCTCTCTCTCCCTCATCCTCTAATGCAGCCCACCTGGGTCTTTTTCTTGGTGTCCTGGAGCCAGACGGCCACTCCACCAGGCCCAGCCAACAACAGGAGCCTTTGCTGGCCCGCCCCCTGGGTGTCCACCTGCCTCGGAAGCACACTGATGCGGTCATGTTGCTGCTGCCCATGGGTACCCCGAAGCCCTCACAAGGCCCAGCTGGTGGGCCGCTGGGCAGGGCACTTCAGAGGTAGACCTCACATGTTCCAGGCCCTGCAAGGGGGCCCCAGATACCCTCATAGCTCCTCCTCCCAGCGAACCTCCAGGTACAGCTGCCACCCATAACCCCATTCAACCCAGAAGTCAGGCCTGGGAAACCCTCCCATCACCCCCCTGCTGCAGAAAGGAATGCAGCCCCACTGTGGCCGGCCCAATGCCCCCTGAGCTCACCACCTGCCCCCTCACCTCAGTGTCTAGCCTTCTTCTCCTGGCTCCGGCTGCTCCAAGCCCACTAGCTTCCTCTCTGCTCCTCTAGCCCCACCCCTGCCTGCATTCTCCTCCCCAGTTCTGTAGGGCTGGCTCCCTCACGGCTCCTCTGAGCCCCCACACTGTCCCCCATGACCCTCTGTCAAGCATCCTGGAAAATCCCTCCCTCTGCAGCACTGATATGATCATCATGGGGTAACAGGTCTCAAGGGGAGGGGTCCTGGATGCCCACCAAATTCATAATGCATGAGTGAAGAAGAGAACACCCTGGCGGGGTGACCTGCTTCAGGGGCTGGTGGGCAAAGGACCCCGAGTGTCGGGATCTACCCCTCCCCCTACTCCCTCCCAGGGTCCCCCGCCCCATTCCTCTGCCTGCTGAGAGGACTCAGCACTTTTGGTAGGAAGTGTCCCCACCACTGAGGACAGCAGGAGGCTGATGGGAGAGGAGGGGCCCAGGACCCCTCACAAGGGAGGCCTGTTCTGCCCCCTTTTAAACAAACAGAATTCTCACAGACCCCCAAGTGAAGACTTAAGTTACTTTGACTACAATGTCACTTTGACATGCACAAAACATAAAACTAGGTATGAATTTCTGCTTGTCACTCTTACACAAGCGTGAAGCCAAAACAAATTTACCAATTAACCACCAAGAAAACGACGAAACTAGAAGAATACAGCTGATTACCATAGAGCTGCTCTGTCCAAAGTGGTAGCCACTGACCACCTGGGGCTACTTAAATTTAAACTACCATGAAATACAACTAAAAATTCAGTTCCTCGGTGGCCACACTTCCAGTGTCCAGTGGTCACTTGTGCCAGGGCCGTCGCAGATACAGAGCATTCCCACCGTTGCTGGAAGTTCTATGGGACAGTACTGTGACCGAGGAGGTTTTACCAAAGTGAGCTGGCAGAACGCCCCACGCAGTGCCCAGATGCGCCCCTGCCTTCACCTGGGCAGAAAGCACCCCTCACTCTGAATCAGCCCAAAACAGTGAGGGCAGTGGCCCGGCCCCGCACCCTGAAGGCGGCCCGAGTGCGGGCTGCGTCCCAGGATGTGCATGGAACACACGCTTCCTGCAAGTTCTCCTACAGCTGGCTCAGGCACCCTGAACACTTTACGCTGGCCTCTCGGTGCCCCAGTGGCCTTTCCAAACTCAGAGTCCTCTAACAGGTGATCAGCAACTCCCATTCCGTGGGACAAGG
>NW_007727447.1:59403-61286 GCF_000696425.1 Galeopterus variegatus
CCAAAGTGAGCTGGCAGAACGCCCCACGCAGTGCCCAGATGCGCCCCTGCCTTCACCTGGGCAGAAAGCACCCCTCACTCTGAATCAGCCCAAAACAGTGAGGGCAGTGGCCCGGCCCCGCACCCTGAAGGCGGCCCGAGTGCGGGCTGCGTCCCAGGATGTGCATGGAACACACGCTTCCTGCAAGTTCTCCTACAGCTGGCTCAGGCACCCTGAACACTTTACGCTGGCCTCTCGGTGCCCCAGTGGCCTTTCCAAACTCAGAGTCCTCTAACAGGTGATCAGCAACTCCCATTCCGTGGGACAAGGGATCGGCTGCGGTCCAGACCCTTGAATCGCGGTCCAGACCCTCTCGTCCTCACCTGCCGACTCACCTGCCTCCAGCCCAGCCAGGTTCCCGCGCCGGAGAGCCACGTGAACGGAGCGAGCCCAGCGCATCACCTCCTCCGGGGAGCCCTCGCGGATTGTCCCAGGTGCCTGAGGTGGGGACGGAGGAAGAGGTCTTTCTCTGGGCTTCCCGGCTGCTCCCCCAGGCAGACCCGCACGCCTGTCCGGGGGTGCGATCCTGCGGCCAGTCTCGGGGACTCGGAGTGCGACAGCCGCTCNGGGGAGGGGGGCGCGCACATTGCTGGAGCCTTGGAGACCGTCCACTGCACTCTTCCCCCAGCCCAGCTCACCCTGCAGTCCGCGGTTGCCCCCCCGCGGGCCGTCCTGGGGGTCGGGCCCTGGAACGGAGCGCAGGACAGGGAGCGACCCGGGCCCGGAATGGCCCGCTAGGGCGCCCGCACCAAGCTGGCCCCAGCTCCCGGGGGCGATCTCCCTCTCCTCCTCACCCAGACTGAGATCCAGCCTCGGCCTCGCCCAGCAGAGGGACTGGGGAGGCTTTCGGGGGAGTGGGGCCCGCGGTTCTGAGCTGGCACAAGTCAGAGGGTCTCCAGGCACCAATGCCCTGGGCTCCCAGCGTGGATACCCAGGGTCTGCGCTGGGGCTCTCCATTTTGCAAAGAGGTGCCCAAACGTGGTCATCTTTGGGTGCAGACTTGAGGGCAGGAGGGTCTCCGAGGTCTCAGGCTTTCTCCTGATCTCAGTCCTCACTGCTGGGAAGTGGTAGTTTGTTTCCATTTCCTGTAAGTGCTGGAATTGGGCAGGGGGGTGGAGATTTCTTCTTAGCCTGGAGGGACTGTGATGGGTGGTGATGGCCCCTCCCCAGGCCCCCCTGCTGCGGTGCCTCCCCAGGCCGAATGGGACGATGTCCCAGTGGACCTTGTGTTTCTCAAGTTGAGGCAGAGATAGTAAACTTTTAAAATGGCCCCTGGAGCAAGTGTGTGGGATGGGGGACATCTGTTTTCCATCTGGACGGCTGAGGATCCCAGCACAGATCTCGGGGCAGTGAAATGTTTGGAGTGGGGGAGGCCAGGGACTGGACTGAACTCTGCTGGGAGTGGAGCTGGCTTTCTCCAAGGCCTGCCTGGGGGAGCACCCCGTGGGAGTACTGTGGCCCTGCAAGTGGGGTGCGTGCAGGCCACCTGGGATGAGCTGGGCTGACCCTGCCCAGGTGTGGTCCTGGGGGCTGTGGCTGAAGGGTGGCCTCAGCATTCATTAGTGTTTGTCTGCTCCAGCCTGGGCAAGTAGGAAGTAAACGGGACACCCAGGATGTCCCTCTGCTGGCCCTACAAGCAGAGCTTGGATGTGGGGCAAGTACCCTGACAGGGAACTGAAGAGTAGGCACAGGAAGGGACTCTCCAGAAGCGGGCTTTTGTGCTTCAGGGATGGGTAAGCCCCTCCCACCTGCTGCAGCTGGGAGGTCTGGCAGGTTCCCCGGGGACCTTGCCTGGCTGAGTCTGGTAGTTTCCCAGGCAGCCAGGGTGGAGGCCTAGCATATCC
>NW_007727447.1:61361-113632 GCF_000696425.1 Galeopterus variegatus
TCTCCAGAAGCGGGCTTTTGTGCTTCAGGGATGGGTAAGCCCCTCCCACCTGCTGCAGCTGGGAGGTCTCCTGGCAGGTTCCCCGGAGACCTTGCCTGGCTGAGTCTGGTAGTTTCCCAGGCAGCCAGGGTGGAGGCCTAGCATATCCCCGGGGCCTGCTTTCTGGGGCTCAAGGAAATGTTTCCAAGACTCCACCCTAGGGCCCACCCAGCACAGAGCATTGAGAACCGGACTGTGGACCCACCCACCCATGCTAAGCCCTGAGGTAGCCAGGGGTGCAGAGCTGATGGGCACCACCTGCCAGAGCCCCCACCCCACTGCTCTGGTCCTGGGCCTCAGCTTCTTCCCCTCTAAAGTTGGGGGTCCTCAGAGTCCCTATCTCCTGGGGTTGTTGGTGGATTAGCTAAGTCACCCAAGTGTCATGAGGGGCTTGGTGTGGGGAGGGTCAGGAAATGGATATCGGGCAAGGCATCTAACAGGGAACTCAGCCAAGGCGAGCCCAGCCTGTAGGTGCAGGAAGTGCCGGGGCAGGGGGCGGGGGCTTTGGGCACCCTTCAGGGCCCAGAGGGTGGGGGTCGGGGTGGAGGGAGGGCCCTGGGCCCAGGGCCTGCTGTAGACATGGTGCAGTAGGCTCAGGAGAGGCCAGGGAAGAAGAGGTTGACCATGGATGTCTGGATGGGGCAGTTTTTAAAAGTTCCATTTTAAAGAGAAAAAGGGCTTCCCCTGTGGGAGGAGGCATCAGAGGCAGCCTGGCGTGCTTCCCCAGGGAGGGGCCCGGTCACATGCACACCCATGTGCACACACCTACCCACACGTACCCCCACCCGCTTCCCGCCTCCTCCTCCTCCAGCTGAGACTCAGGGCACCAGGCAGCGTACTCTCAGCATGCCCTGACCAGAGCCTGCTTTGGGGGCTGGCGGGGTCCTGGGAGGCAGGGGACGGGGCAGCCAGTGGGCCTAAGCAGTGCCAACACCCTCGCCGAGCAGTGTGGACATCCTGTCCCTTGGAGTGGGTCCAGGAGCAGAGGTGGCTGTACTCAAGACCCCTGCTGCTGGAAGTGGGGCAGAAGAGCAGGGGCTCCCATCCCCACTTACCCACACGAGCCCCTGCCCTGGGGCGGGTGCTTGGCCTATGTGAGCCTCGCTTTCCTCATCTGTGAAATGGGTATATGAGCCTTGTCCTTGGAGGCTGGCCAGGGAGCCAGGAGAGGGGCTGCAGGTCACTTTGTGGAGAAGAGTGGTGTCCCCTGCCTGGGACTGGCTGTTCCTCCAACCCCATGCAGCTGGTGGCTGCCTTCCAGGGCAAGGCGGCCAGAGCCAGCCGGGAAGGAGGCTAATGAGAAGCCTCGCTAACTGGCATTTAATTCTCGTTTCCAGACAGCACATGACTGTCTGTCACTGAGCAGGCCTGTCGCCTGCCTTCCGGGAGAGGGGCTGCCACCCAGGCAGGCTTGGGGTGGGGGGGGGGCTTCCTGTGCCTGTTTTACCCAGTGGGTCAGTGGACTTACCCTGGTGCCCCAGGCTACTTGGCTGCCCAGCTTTGGAGAAATGGTTGTTGGGCCACTGGGCTGAGAGAGGAAGTCTGTGGTCTGTCCTTGAGACAGGCTAGCCATGTTGAGGGTATCTGTGCTGTGACTCGGGCAAGGAGGTGGGGGGGCCTGGGACCCTGATTGCCCCTTCTGGCTGTCTTTGCTCTGGAACCGACACATTGCCCACCCTTCCTGCGGGCACAGGGCAGGTGCCTGTGGGCCCCCAACGCCATCCTTTCCCCAGGTCTGAGGGGCCTTCTCCCACCCCTACCCCGGCTCAGTTCTACCTCCAGAAATTCAGTTCACCCCCAATACCTACCTCATAACTGCTTCCAACCCCCCACCCCCACCCCCATTTCAGCCTGAAATCCTGTCATGAGGGAAGATCTTTGGACATAAAATCAATAAGGCTCAGAATCCAGATACTCCTGGGAGGGAGAGGGCATCACCTTTACACTGGCCTGGCGTTTTAGAGAGGACCCTAGAGTGGGTGGAGATGGGGCTGGGGAGAAGCCCCAGGTCCCCTCACTCTGGCCCAGGCTCCCTGGGACCCAGGCAGAATGCAGCCAGTGCTGAATGATTTCTAGCCCTGCAGGCACCCACCCTGTTCCTGAGGCCCTCTGCACGGACAAAGCTTACCTAGAATTGGCCTTCACCTCCGAGTGTCCCACCTGTCCTTTGGAATGTAGTGTGACCAGCATGCTGGGCGGCCTTCCAGGAACCTCTAGACTTCCTAAGTGAGCCCCGCCACCCTCCCGCCCACACACTTTGTACCTCTGGGCCCCACCCCAGTCCCTTTACCTAGTGGGCTGCAGAGCAGGTGCTGAGTCATGTGAGACCACTTGGGGGTCCTCCAGGCAGGCCCCCAGATATTGGGGGAGTCCTGGCCACTGGTCAGCTGGCAGTTGATCCTCACTCCCAGGGCTGTGGGTGTCCTATGCTGGTGCTGGTAGCCGGGGATGGGTGGGTGACTAGGTGGGGACAGCTACCCACGAGGGCATGTGGTCTGGGGGCTAGGGCTGCCTGGAAGCATGTTAGAGCTGGGGTGCCCAGGAACTCAGAGTCTGTAAGCTTCTCAAGTTGGTGGTGGGGTGCTCCAGGCAGGGGGCCCCAGAGAGCCCAGGTGTGGGGGTCCAAACAGCACAGGGGCCTGGGGGGCAGGGAGCTGGCCAGCTCAGCCAGAATCTGGGGCTCGCACCCCGACCCTTTTATCTGAAGATGTGCAGTGATTGAGGTAGCATGTGGTCATTGTCAGAAGGTGTGAGACAGGAAGCCTCAGGCCACACTGCCACATGGGGAGGGGTGGGTGTTGGGCAACTGCAGGGTGCCCTGCACTTCGTACTTGGAATCTTCCTGTACCGACTGTTCTATGCCCCACGTCGGCCCGGCTCATCAACACCTCCTCGGGGTGAGCCCCACGCCCTGTGGCCTGTTACCTGTGCCGTTACTGTGGCTGGCACTGAGGTTGGTTCTGCACTGCATCTGACAGCAAGCTCCTGGTGGGGCTGCGAGCTGCCTAGCGTGGCTGGGGGAGCGGCATTGAGGACCCCAGGCCACCTACCTTCTCTGGGCTGTAGACCTGGGGCTGGGAGGACTGGTCCTGGAGCTCTGGAGTGGGGCCCCAGGGGCTCCTGAAATGCAACTATTTGGGAAGCTCAGACTCCGGCACCAACCCCACCCAGGGCTCACAGGAGCTCACCCTGTCACACAGCTGCTGGCTCTGCTTGGCTGAAGGCCCGGGCTCCGTGCAGCCAGGGGCTGCTCCCCCACCCCCAGGGGTTCTGCCCGACCTCGGGGCTGCACGGAACAGTCTTTCCCTCTGTCCCCAAGAAGATGATAACGGCTCGCATGAAATAGCACTCTTCTGTGCCAGGCAGGCCCTGGGCTGGGAGCCCTCCCATCTGCCTCCAGCTGTACTGGATTATTATCAGGCCCACTGGGTGATAAAGAGACCGAGGCTCCCAAGTGACCACAGGAGGAGGGAGTGAGGGTGAGGCTGGAAAGCAGAGCTCACCCACTGTGCTTCTACAGCCCAGAGTAGCCCCTAGGACCGTGTCAGCTGTGGGTCCTCACACTGGGGCCTGCAGCCACCTGAAGCTGGCAGCCACACCCAGGTGGGAGCATGTACCGGCTCTCAGCCCTCTGCCAGGGCACGCCCAGCAGCCTCTCAGGGGCTGCTGTTGGCCAGAGACACCCTGACCTGCCCAGGGACCCCTCATCCACTCTCTGGTAACCTGCCTGAGGCCCACCCCCCCATCCCCTCCCTGGTGGGTACCTGGCCCACCTAGACCCTCCTCTGAAGCTCACAGCTCTGGGGGGCCAGCCACACTGTGCAGCCCCTGGCCATGTCCTTCCCAGCAGGTCTGGGGACTGTCTGTGTCTGCATACCCCTCTCTGCAGGACAAAGCCTGTGGAGGAGCTTCTCAGAGGAGGGGTGGGCTTGGGGTGGGGGAGCAGGGCACTTCCTGACTTCGCTGCCTGGGGGACAGGTGGCAGGCACAGGGTCTGGCCCTGGAAGGGGCTTTGCCCTCAGGCCGCCCTTGCTTGCACCTCCTCCCAGGTGATAGCAGCATGTCTTCCAGAGCGTGCGCTCACCTCCCGACCCCCAGGGAAGTGGCTCCTTGCACCCCCAGCCAGTGGGGTGGGGGGTGGGGTGGGAGGGCAGCGTCCTTGCCCTGGCAACTATTTTTAGATGCTGGGACAGGCAGCTTCCTGAGGGCAAGAGGCCGTATGACTGGGGCTTCCGCTTCCGTCTGAGGCGAGGATCCCTGCTCTGCCCCCAGGCTTCCTTCCCGCCTTGTGCCTCCTTCTCCCCTCCCCCCACACCAGGCTCTGCTCCTGGAGGCCACAACGGGGTCATAGGGCAGCTGCCCACCTCCCAAGAAGGCTTGAGGTGGGCCCTCGCACCCAGGGAGGAGTCTGGGCCTGTCCCCAGCCTCCACACCCAGGCCAGTCCCTGTCCCCTTGTGGTGGGTGGACAGCCTACAGGGACCCAGGCTCCCCACGCTGCCTGTCTGGGAGGGGACAGCAGCCTGGACCTCCCTCCTGCCTCAGCACCTTAAGCCTCTCTCCCTGCACCCCATCCCTCCAGCACACCGTCCCCAAAGCATCTTTGCCTAGTCACCTCCCACTGGCTTATCCCAATGTCTCCAGAGGAATTTGCCCCCTTCCTTCCTTCCTTCCTTCCTTCCTTCCTTCCTTCCTTCCTTCCTTCCTGCCTGCCTGCCTGCCTGCCTGCCTGCCTGCCTGCCTGCCTGCCTCTGGCCTTTACTGCCCTCTTAGGGAGCATCTCTCAGGCCCCCAGCACCTCCTAGTTGCCAATTCAAGTGGCACTTTCTGGTGTTTCCCGACGCTGTGTGTGCCCCCCAAGGTGGGAGCAAGCGGGCACAGAGCCTGTAGCCCCCAGGCCCGTGGTGTGCCTCCTGCCTGGTGGCCCCTCTGAGCACTGAGAGGCTCATGAAGGCCCAGCTGCTGCTTAAAGGGGGTCTTTATTGCCCACTGGAACATGTGGGTAGGACTTGGGGTGACCACTTGGGCCAGCTGGGTGAAAGTGATATAGGGAGGGGGTGCCCCAATCCCTGCCCCTTCCTGGGGAGGTGGGGGGTGTGTGGTGTGGGAGAACCCCCATCCCAGAGCCCTGGGGGTCTGGCGGGGGCGGGGCAGCAGGCGCTGGCACGGGACGAAAGAGCCACTGCCATCTGCTCCCTTTCGACCACTTCCTGGAAACAGAAACTGGCCGGGCAGGAACCTGGCGTGCTTGGCAACCCCGCTTTCTTAAAGTTGACTGTTACTTATTAATTGTCAGGAAGGAGGAGGAGACACAGACTCCTTCACAGCGTTGCTAATGCTCCTTTCTGTGCCCGTGCATGGAGCCTCCGGGGGGCTCTTCCTGAGGGCTGCAGGCGTGTCCTCGGGTGGGCGCAGGTGGCAGCACCGCTTGCAACCGACCGGCCCAAGCAGAGGGGTGTCTGGTGACCCTGCATGGAGTGTCTCTGGGGAGAGAGATGCCTGAAGACATTCCAGATGCTGTCATTCACCCGACCCAGCAGTGATGACAACCATGGCGAGTCAAGAGCCAGGTACCGCAGCGTGGCACTGCGCAGCTCACTGGCGTTCACTTCCGTGCTTGCTTCTCGTTGTGCAGACGAGGACATCAGATGACAGAGCGGCGGAGGTGGGCCTGAGGTTGCCCAGCAGCAGGGGCTTAGCCACCCCCAGCCTTATGAGTTCGCAGTTGGTCCAGTCTCCCACTTTGGACCCACAGAAAAGACCTGGGCATTTTCAAAGTTTCTGCCGCCAGCAGGCAGCCTGGCGTGCCCGGAGGGTCTCACACTGCCTGGTAGGGAGTGAGCACCGTGGTGGCAGCCTGGGTCCTCTGAGACCCAGAAGCAACACTTACCCCTTAGGAGTTCGGTCTTCAGGGATTTGGGTGTGTGGAGTTTTAAACAGCTTTATTTAGGTGTACACATATTTAAGGGGTACAACTTGGTACTTGTTGATATATTTGTACCTCTGTGACGCCATCACCACCATCAGGAGAGTGGACATACCCACAGCTCCAGAGCATCTTGGGGCCCTTGCCACCCCTCCTTGCTGTCCCTTCCCACGCTGTCCTCCGCCATCCCAGGGCAACCGCTGTGTGTAATTGCCTGTCTTGCTCCTTCATACAGATGACATCAGGAGGCACGAGCCCCTGTTGCTGTCCTGCCTTCTTTCATCCAGTGTAATTGTTGGGAGGCTCAGCCATGTCATCGGCTGTGTCTGTGGTCTGTTCCTGCAGGATCACTCTAGGACAGACCCCAGGGTCCCTCCGTTTGCCTGTCAGGACGTGTGGGCTGTTTGCAGTTTGGGGCTGTTACGAGGAGAGTTGCCAGGAACATTCATGTGCAGGGTTGTGGAAACCTGTGCCCTTTTATTTTGGGTCAATAACATGGGTGTGGGACGGCTGGGTCCTCAGGTGGGTGTGGGTTTAATTTTCCAAGAAACCATCCAACTGTTTTGCAACATGGCAGCACAGTTCTGCATCCCACCCGCCGTGGCCAAGGGCTCCTGTCACTCCACGTCCTCAGCAGTGCTTTGACCTGGTTGCTGTCTTTGACGGTAGCCAGCCTAGGGGCTGTCAGGGTCGCTCCTGCGGTTCTGTTTGGTGTCCCCAGGTGACGGATGATGTGCGGCCTCCTCTCGTCTCTTATCTGCCGGCGGTGCGTGTCTTTGGTGAAGTGTGTTTGCATCTGTCACCCGTCCCTTACAAGTTGGTCTATTGGTTTTCTTTCTGTTACAGCCACATGTCCTCTGCCAGACACCTGCACGGCCCTGTCTGTGCTCAGCTCTTCATGCTGCCACGGTGCCTTTGAAGAGCAGGTTCCTTTCACATTTTTGAGCCTCGGGTACCTCCAGCCCTGCCCTCCTGGGGTCGTTATGGGGCAGGGGCACCCTTCCAACCCCTCCCACTGCCTTTCCCATGATCAGACATGGGACCTCAGAGCTGCCTTTGTACTCTCTGGTAGGTGACCTTAGGGGAGTGTTCCCCTCCCCACTGCCTCGGTTTCTTTATCTGGAAACTGGGGGTGACCATCGCCACCACTGTTGTTGTCTGGCTCCAACTCAAGGCCCCCGCTGGACACCAGACAACTTGGCCTGCCCCGCAGTGATTTGTTCAGGAGCTGGGGAGGTCCTGGGGAGGTGGCCAGCTGGGTGTTCCTTCCCCGTCCCCTGCTCCGCTTCCGGGAAGCTCTGACTGCTCTTGGTGGCCATGGGATGACTGGGTGGGCAGGCTGGGGTCCCCCATTCCCAGCTGCCTCTCCCGTCCCCTCCTGGCCTAGCTGCTCTTCCCAATTAGAGGTGCCAGGGATCCTTTGTGGATTTAGTGCCGGCTCTTCCCAGCCCCATAGACTGGGACTAGCTTCCTTGTTACCCCTCGGCCATGAGGGCCTGGGGCGAAGGGGCTCCTGTCTGGAGGCAGCCTCCCCTCTCAGCCCTAGAGTCTGGATGGGAAGCCCCCTTCCCAGAACAGCAAGAAGCGGTGACTTTGCCTGCAGCCCCACCATCTGTGGGTGGGGGGTAGGTTCAGCCTGCTCTCATCCCGTTTCTGTTAGGACATCGTCTCCTGAGAGGGGATCGTCCCCCTTCTTGAGGTTGGGGGCTGCACAGAGAAGATGGGGGGGCCCCTGCCTAGCCGGGACAGGGTGGTGTGGGGTCAGCACCAAGGAGCATCTTCTGAGCCAGGTGCTGCTCCACACTCCACTGCTGAAGAGGCAGGGAAGGGACACTGAGGCTCAGGAAGGCTGGGCCACCTGCCGTGGCCCCTCAGCTTCCGTGGCTGAGTCAGGCTTTGTAACCAGGTCTCTGTGACCACAGAGGAGGAGACGGGCGGGGGTTCCCCTTGCCCCCTTCGCTTCTCCATCCTGCAACGTCTCGAAGCCCTCTCTGGACCGCAGTTTCAAAACAGAATTAATAACAATTTCAAAGCCGCTGGAGGAAGCCAGAGTTACCACGGCAACTCTCAGTGCCACCTCCCCCCACACCCCCCCCAGTCCCCACATGGTCCACAGGCCGTCCCGCCCTCATGGTGTGACAGGCGCAGAGGAGCGACTAGCTGTCTGCTCCTGGGGGATTCTGGGAGCCGGGCCCCTGGCTTCACCAGGGCCTTGCCACACATGCGAGGGGCGCCTCAGCACCCCAGCTGTCCGGCTGTTCTCGGCTGGGCCCGCAGGTGCACGGGGCCTGGACGGTCCTGATGCTGCTCCACTTGCTCTAGGGGGAGGAGGAGCCTCGGCACAGGGTCCAGGTGGGGAGGTCAGGTCCCATTCTCCCCCAAACCAAAGCATGGAAACCGAGGTGCACCTCCTGCAGGAGGGGCCGGGGCAGGGCTTACAGGAAGAGTTGCCGAGGAACCGCAGCCCCAGGCCAGTGGGTGGGGGCGTGCGGAGAGGGACCCTGGCCGTCCTGCTGGGGGTTGAGGGGCTCTGGCAGTGATCCCTTTGCGGGTACGAGCCCAGCAGTGATTGCTCAGCAGGCCCAGTGCAGCAGGGGGTGAGGGGTGCCCACAGACCCCCTGCCCCTCCCTTGCTGAGGCCCTGGAGCCAGCCTGCCCAGGGCGTCCCCAGGGCTGCTCAGGCCTTTCCTTGGGGGTGGGCTGTGATGCTGGGCCTGAACCCCACACGCACTCTACTGAGCACCCAACCCCACCCCCTAGCAACCACCACCTTGGCCAGGGAGCTGGAGCAGGAGCAGGAGCAGGAGCTGGGCCCCAGGTGGTTGCTCAGGTGTCAGGTTTCAGTTTCCCTTCCCCATTTGACCAGTAGCCCTGCGTCTGGTGGGGTCAGTGTCCAGAGGCACCCCATGCTGGGGTGGCAGGCCTCTGCTGCCAGCGCCCACTTCCTCCAGGCCTACCCAGCCAGCCGGGGCAGTGTGCCCCTCAGTGCCCCTGGTACTCCCCTCTGGGCTGGGTGGTCTGCGTCCCCCTGCTTCCTCCTCCAGGAAGCCCTTGGGGCCTGGTGTCCCATGAGGGCAGCGTGGCCAGGGCCAGGCACCAGCTCCTCATGTGGGACCCCGACCCCTGCGCTTTCCCTTTGCCAGGCCGGCTCCTTGACACACCCTTTCCCCGGGTGGTCCCTGCCCGGGGGCTGGGCACTTCCAGGACTGGGTTTGTATGCTGTTCTCTTAATGTCCTCCCAGGGAGGCGGGGGCAGGTAAGGCCTGACCCCCAGACTGTTCGGGGATGTGGGCCTCCCACTATGGTCAGGGGCTCTGGCTCAGTGTCTCCAGGACTTCATGCTGGGAGCGGAGGGACCCCAGAAGGGATCTGAAGGGGGCCCTGCCCCCATGTGTATACAGCAGCCGAGGTGACTGGAGTGGAGGCGGGGGCAGGCAGGACTCAGGTCACGGGTCACTCATGGGGACTGCATGTCTGCGAAGTGCCCTGCATGGTGCGAGATGTCAGGGACAGTGAGGGACAGGTGGTGCCCCCACCACCAGTGGGACAGGCACTGAGGCCAAGGGGGAGCACATTGTGGGCAGGGGACAGCCAGGGGCACATGCCTGGCCTGGTCAGGTGCTTAGGATGGGCTGGTCTGGGCCTGACCCCAGGCCTAGTCTCAAGAGCAGACCCCCCTTCCCATTAGAAGTGGCCATGTGGTCATGTGCACGAGGGCACCCAGTCCTGGAGGGCCTCCCTCGTCAGTCTGCCCACTCCACCTACTGAGCTGCAGCCCCGAGCCAGCCACGTGCCCTTCTCTCCCTGACAGCCTACCTTGACCAGTGTCTTTCCAGTTTCCCTTCCCAGGGCATACAGCAGCAGAGATTTATCCCACAAACCGCCACAGGCCCCAGCCCCTAGAGCTTCCTGGATGGCGGCATCAGATCCCCACCCCATTCTGGCAGCAGAACTGTGGGTCCCCAGCCTGGGATTCCCAGCACACCTAGGGCAGTCCACAAAGGGGCTCAGGATGGTTGGGGTGGGGCTGCCCCCTTGGAGGAGGACCTGGTGCGATCTCTGGCCTGATCTAGCAAATAAAAATACAGGACATCCAGTTAACCTTGAACATTAGAGAAACAACGAATTATTTTTTTGTACAAGTATATCCCATGCAATATTTGGGACACACTTATACTAAAAAAGTATTCATCATCTGAGATGCAAATTGAACCAGCTGTCCCGCCCCTTATCTGGCAACCCTGCCCTGGAGTCACCTGCAGAGGTGCTGGCCACATGGTCTCTGATACCCAGGGCTTCTCAAGAGCCAGCCCAGCAGAGCCAATAGCTGGAGATATTGCTGCCTGGAGAGGGCAGCCCCCTGCCCTGGCCCCTGGCCCCCACCTTTCCCAAGTGGAGATGCCGCAGGTGTGCACGTGGTGGGCTCATTCCTGCAGCGCTCTGGGCTGCGTGTGACGCTGTTCCCCATTCTCTTCCCAGCTGGCTGGAGGCGTGATCCTGGGTGTGGCTCTGTGGCTCCGCCATGACCCACAGACCACCAACCTCCTCTATCTGGAGCTGGGAGACCGGCCTGCACCCAACACCTTCTATGTAGGTGAGTGCACACAGGGGTGGCGGCAGACAGGCAGTCAGGGAGGGCTGCCAGGAGGAGCTGGGGTCTTCGGGATGAGGAAGATGGCCAGGGGAAGGAGGCGCTGGGGCATGGGGCATGCTGGGTGGGCCGGCGGCCAGCCAGAAAGGGCTCTTTGAACAGAAGGATTGAGTCAGAGATGGGCTGTGTGAAGGCCTTTCTTATTTTAACATGGGTATTTCAAGGGGAGGCTCCCCAGGCAGGGGTGGGGCTGGATGCCTGGGCTGCCCTGAGAGCCACGGCCCAGGGGAGGGGTGCGTGACTGCCGCGGGGCAAGCAGCTGCTCCTTGCTGCCTTATTAGGCTGCGTGCGGGGGCCTGAACTGGGCAGCTCTGGGAGTGTTTGTTGAGATGTTCCTGTCCTTCAAGGGAGGGGCCCTAGGGACTGCCTGCTACCCCTACAGAGTGGGCAGGAAGTGTGTGGACTCCAGGGTTCAGGGCTCCTGGCTCTCTGGAAGAGGCCTGGCTCCCCACCAAGGCAGGGGACACACTTGGCTGCTGAAATGGCCCCACACACTCACCGTCCCTCCCAGATGTCCCAGGGCTGGCTGCGGGCTCTGGCTATAGGAGGGGTGCCCATTCCTTTGTCCCCATGCCTGCCCCCACTCTTCCTCTCCAGGGGGACAGGGCTGGGTCCAGACAGCATCATCCAGACAGGACGGCCCCTGTCCTCCCCAGAGACGTAGTCTGTGGCTCACAATGGGTTCCCAGACCCAGCCGTTCCTGGGGAGGAGGGTCCCATGCCCCTGACCAGGCTCCTAGCCCTCCCTCGGGGCCATAGTGCCCTCCTGGGGTTGGAAAGCAATCAGCACTGCCCACGTGATCGAGGACACAGTGGCGGGGACCTGGCCATTGTCCTCTGAACCCTCAAGGGGTGTTTTTCTCCTCAAATCCCTCCCTGTCCACTTGTTGCCCCTCCCCAGACACTCGGGGGTATTTGAGGTCCAGCGGGGCCTCCCAGCAAGCCTGGGCCTTGCCCTCCGGGGCCACCACCATCCGGGCCAGTCACAACAGGCGTGCGCCTGCCCCAGAGCAGGGTCGTTTCCAGAGCCTGTTTCCCGTCCTCCTGCCCACCGAGTCCCCTTCTTCAGGACCTGGGGCACCATGGCAGGCGTGTGGCTTTGCACACCGTGGAGTTATGTAGCCCCAGAGCAGGTGTTTTGGGAAGGGGTCACTCTCGCCTTGTGGGTGGAGCGGTGCCTGCTCGTAGGCTGGTGTCTGGCCCGATGCTGCTGGAGAGGAGCTGAAGGCTGGGGCTGGGCCGGGTGAGGTGGCCTACAGGGCAGGCTGGGTAAGGGCAGGGTTCAGCCCAGTGCTCTGGCCCCCACATGGGGCCGGTCTGGAGCAGATACATGTGACCCCACTCCCGCTCTCCAGCCCTTGGCAGAAGGCAGAGACCACGGGGCTGTGGAGAGGCTCCAGCGGGGCAGAGGTGTCATGGGGAGGGGTTTGCCGGCTGCCCCCAGCACCAGAGCAGGGCTGGCATCGGAATCAGGTGCCTGCCACCAGATGCTAGCCATGGGCCACACCAGGCCTCCACCCTGGGCCGCTAGTTCTCACGTCCAGGCATGGGGGAGCCTGCCCTCAGGGGAGTCCACTCTAGGCTGGGCCTGCCACCCGATGGACTCAGGCTCTGTCTGTGCCCCCAGAAGGTGGGGGCTGCTCCAAGCCCCTCTGACCACCAAGTCCCAGCCCATCCCATCCCAGAATAGGCCTTCTAGAGCAGCAGACTGGGCCCTGACAAAAGGCTCTTTGTCCGAAGCAGGGAAGAGGGGTGGGTTTGTTGGGGTAGCCCAGCACCCCCCAGGGAACGGCTGCAGGGCGGGTGGCCAGAGGCTTTAGATGGGGCCTGGTGTGGGGACAGGTCTGGGGTTGGAGCCTAGGAAGGGCTTGGCAGCCCTAGGACCGTGGCCTGGCCACCTTGCACCCAACTCTTGGCCTCCCACCCCCTGCAGGACCCTCTAAGAAAGAACAAAAAAAGGTGAGACCCGCCCCCCACCCCTTCGTCCCCTCCGAACCTGACCTGACAACGCAGGAAACAAGGCCCGGGGGACCCTCCCTCCTCTCAAGGCTTGAGAAGAGGAAGACCTAGGTCACAGGTGCCATGACCCCCAAGTGGGGAGCCACCTGCAGGGTGTCCCTGGCATGTCCAGTGCCAGCCAGAGGCTTCATCTGCCCAGGAAGGAGGGTTGGATGGCCGAGCCCCAGGCCTGGGCGTTTTCTAAGCCTGGCATGGGTCCTGACCTCGGCTTCTTCTCCCTGGCTGGGGAGGGACAATGGGCCTGGATCTCTGCAGGGAGGCTTGGGCTGCCTTCAGTGTTGCCGTGGCAACTGGGGGATGGGCCGCAGTCTGCTGAGGGATGAGGGGTGGCCCTGGAGAGATGCAGACAGCGTTTCCCAAGGGGCACATGGCCCGGCCTGAGTGGGCCGTGGACACCGGAAAGGGCAGCAGGGCCAGGCTGGACACCCCTTAGGCTCCCAGTGCTCCCCTGCCCTTTGGTGGCCCTTTCTGCCTCCCAGGAGCCTGCTGCCCACTCTGGTGGGTACAGGCCAGGTGGGGAAGGTACACAGAGCCCTGCATGCCCTCCTTCAGCTGTCCCCATCACTCTGCACTGCTGCCACCCACCCTTTTGGCAGGACCGGCCACCTCATGTGGCAGGTTCCACCCTTCAGGGCTGGGGCCCTGGAAGCCATTAGAGCCCCTGACCCCCGCCAGCAGCCAGGTAGAGCAGCCAGGTTCAAATGCTGACCCCCCCGCCCCCCCCAAATCAGGGGCAGTGAAGTGGGCTGCCGTGTGGCGGGCACCAGTGCCTGCGAGGCCCTCCACCCCACTCCTGGATCACACACCAACAGGAGTAGCCTGTCCCCCGCCCCCAGGCCAAGTGCTGAGCCCACCATGCAGCTTCTGACATGTCACTCCCCACACTAAGATGGGGTGGTCTTTCTCTGCCTCCCACGCCGAGCCCTGGAGGCTTTTGGGAGCAGCGCAGGTTGAGAGTGGTGGGCCATGTTCTCTGAGAACTTATTAGGTACCTTGCATCATCAGTGTCCCTCCCACGTCATGGAAGAGGAAACCAAGGCACAGAGAGGGGAACTCACATGGCCAGGCCAAGCCACAGGCTGCAGGGCCCCTTTCTGTTTGGCTCCTCACTGTTCGGCCCCATGGCGCTCAGCGTCCCCAGGTCTTCCTTGCAGAGTTCTGTGCGGTAGTGTGTGCGTGGCTGGGAGGGGTCTTGAGTGGGCTTATCAGGTGTCCCTCTGTCCCCTGCAAAGGCATCTACATTCTCATTGCTGTGGGTGCTGTGATGATGTTCGTCGGCTTCCTGGGCTGCTACGGGGCCATCCAGGAGTCCCAGTGCCTGCTGGGGACGGTAAGGTTGGGGGCCAGGGGCAAGGAGCTGTGTCCTGTTCACTGAGTTGGGCAGGGGCCACAGAACAGACTCGGGGTAGGGGGCAGCAGGACCAGGAACTCCAGTGGACACAGTGTGGGTTCCACCCAGCAGGCCTCCAAGGTGGCACTTGGATGCCCCCCCTTGCCCAGCCAGCCTGGACGAGGACTCAGGCCTCCATGTCTTTCCCCAGAATGTCAGCCCTCTGTTTTTCCTGTTTGGTTCTTAAATTAAATCCCACCGGGGTCGATCTCCATCGTGTCTAGTTCCTAAGTAGCCTTTTGTCTTTCTTTCTTTAAAAAAAAAAAAGCCACAAACACAGTAGGGAGCGAGTCTCAGCCCCGATTGTCATGCCGCCCACTGACAGAATGCTGAGCCTAGCTGTGCTGATCCTGTGCCTGTGCCTCTAGTGGGGGAAACTGAGACATACCCTCTGACCCCCTTCTCATGGTAGGGTGGTGAGAGGGGGTGGGGAGGGCGGGGTCAGAGTCAGCAGGGCCCACTGCAGCACACGGCTCCCTGGGGGTCTGCAGCCATCCTGAACGTGCCGACCTGCTGACCCCCCCACCGATCTTGTCCTTCCCGCTCCAGCAGGGTGTGGTGCAGTGCCGCCTCTTTGCTGGGCCGAGTCTTAGGCTCATTCTGGTTGGGATATGGGGGGCAGATACACCCCTCACATCCACCCACACACACACAGACACACGCCTGTTGGTCACTTGGGTGCTGTTCTCTGCGGACAGCGAGGCCCGCGCTGCCCGTGCAGGTCTGGGCCCCTGCCCACAGGCTGACTCCCTCCTTCTCTGCCCCCTCCTCTGGGCCCTGCTTGGATCCCAGTTCTTCACCTGCCTCGTGATCCTCTTTGCCTGTGAGGTGGCCGCCGGCATTTGGGGCTTTGTCAACAAGGACCAGGTGAGCCTGAGCCCAAGCGGGGCCTCAAGGGGATGGAGGGGCGCCCTCTGTTCAGCTCGCGGGTGGCAGTCGGTCTTACCCACAGTCTGCAGGGTGCTCCCTGGGCTCCTCCTGGGGCCCACCTAATAGGAAGTTCTTGGGAGGCTTTATGGAGATGTGGTATCAGGGCCGAGTGCTTGGCCAGGCCTCTCGGGGCAGCTGGGAGTACACCTCCGGAGGCTGTCCTAGAAGCACACCTTCCCTGGGAGAGCTATGGGGGGATGGTCCCTGCTTGCGTGTGATTTGCCTCTCTCCCAGATCGCCAAGGATGTGAAGCAGTTCTACGACCAGGCTTTGCAGCAGGCCGTGGTGGATGACGACGCCAGCAATGCCAAGGCTGTGGTGAAAACCTTCCATGAGACGGTGCGTGGGGTGGCCGGGGGTGGGGGTGTCTGTGTTCATGGGTGAGCCCTGCCTCAGCCCAGACCTCAGGAGCAGGATGTGCCCTTAGGACCTCTAGGTGCTCAGGGCCTGGCCAGATGGTCTCCTCAGTGACTTTCTGTTCCCCAGGTGGGAGTCTGGTGGGGCAGGCCACCTGGGGTGCAGGGGATCCCTGTGCAGGGAGGAAGTCTGGCCCCGGAGCTCTGAGCCATCGTCTTCCCTGTGTGCGTGGGGCTGACTTCACGCCCTCGGTCTCTGCAGCTCAACTGCTGTGGCTCCAGCACGCTGTCCGCACTGACCACATCATTGCTGAAGAACAGCCTGTGTCCTTCCGGCAGCAACATCATCAGCAACTTCTTCAAGGTGCACAGCTGTGGGCAGGTCTCCCCGTGTCCCCGTTCCCCTGGGTGGGTCCTAGGGGCAGGGCAGGCTGCACAGTTCCCTGGCTGGCATTGGCAGGGAAGCCGCCACACCGTGCGGTACTGTGGCCCAGTTCTGGAGAGAAGGGGTGAGGCTGACCTTGGCCCTGTGCCACGTGTTCCAGGTAGAGAAGGTGGCAGTCCCGGGAGCTGAAAGCTCACGCAGGCCGCACACCTCCCCTCGCACTGCTAGTGGTGCAAGGACCCCAACCGCCCGGGTTAGCACCCACGGCTGGTGGTGCATCCCGGGGTCTGCAGCACTCTGCAGAAATCGCCCACCAAGGCCTCGTCGAATGTCTGTCTCTGAGATGCATGCCCATGATACTTTAGGGCACTAGTGGTAACAATAATCGTGACCTCTCAGCGGTAACGGGCACGGGCTGTACGTCCTGTGGGTGATAAAAACCGAGGCAGAAGCCTAGCCACTGCCCCTGCCTCTGCTGAGGTGGGTAGCACCTTCCTGAGCCCCCTCCATGGTCTTTCCGTAATGACCATGGGTTGCTGTGTGATAAGAGGGGGCTGAGAGCTGAGGCCAGCCCCCTGTCTGCCTGCTGGCCACGCCCTGCAGGAGGACTGCCACCAGAAGATCGACGACCTCTTCTCTGGGAAGCTGTACCTCATTGGCATCGCAGCCATCGTCGTTGCTGTGATCATGGTGAGCTGTCATCGTGAGTGGCAGGGCCTCTGCTCAGGGGGCTCCTCCTCCCACAGGCTGCTGGGTGCTGACTGCACCGTCTGTCACCTCCCCACAGATCTTCGAGATGATCCTAAGCATGGTGCTGTGCTGTGGCATCCGGAACAGCTCTGTGTACTGAGGCTGCCTGCAGCTCCAGCCGCAGGAACCCCTGCAGTGACCCCAGAGCGACCCGGACGCTTCTGAGGGGCCGGTCACCGCCTGTGTATATATAACATTTCCGGTATTACTCTGCTACACTTAGCCTTTTTACTTTTGAGGTTTTGTTTTTGTTCTGAACTTTCCTGTTACCTTTTCGGGGCTAACGTCACATGTAGGTGGCGTGTGTGTGAGTAGAGCTCGGCCCAGGCCTTGGGGACCATAGGGCAGGAGTCCCTCTGCTTCTGGGGCCCCTTGGGGAGCCCTGCCTGCCCAGCCAGACCTCTCCTGGGGGCCACTCACCCAGAGGCTCAGCTTGGCTGAGTTGGGGGGGCTGTGTCTGCCTGCCCCGCCCGTCCTGTGGGCTGCACGGCTCTCACCTTTTTAACCCCTGTTCCCTTCCTGCCCTGGTTTCTAGAGCCAGGTCTATGAGCACTCTTATGCCTTCAATGCACCTGTCCTTTCTAACATGTCACTTTCAATTGTAATTACATCTCGAAACAGTCATTTAATAAAGAAGGAAAATCAGGCATGCTAACAGGACTGTCTGACCCCTTCCTGTGCTGGCAGCATCCGAGACCCAGGGAGCAACTGGAGGGGCGTGGGAGCCTGGTGCAGGAGGGTCTCAGCTCTGTGAACTTTGCCAGGCCCAGGGTGAGTCAGGCCAAGAGAGGCTGCCTGCCTGGTGGGCTGGCAGGAGCCCTGGGGAACACCCCATGTGGTGAGGGCGCCTTGGTTGGGCTCTGCCGCCTACAGCTGCCTCCACTTCACTCCCACCTTGCCCCCAGGGCACACACTGATGGTTGGTTTCCAGGAGGGGCCTGCAGCCATACAAGGTGTGCCTGGGGTGGGGGGCGGGGGGAGGCTGCAAGATCCCCCTTACTTGTGACAGACAGCACAGTAAAGAATAGATACACTGCCCCTCCCAAGTGTCTGAGGATCTCTTCTGTGCCCATATATGTTCCATCGAGGAGCTGGGTGACCCAAGGCCTAAGCCACGTCTCAGAGTGTTTGGAGGGGAAGACCTCAGCCTCCACTTGGGGAGCCCACCAAGCCCACCATGGTGGATTGAGGCCCTGAGGCCAAGCAGCCTCCTAGGCCCTCACTGGATCTTTTCCTTTTGTCTGAGCTCTTACAACCAATGGGCTCTGCCTAGACTCTCCTATCTGCCCCCCAGCTTGCTGAGTCAGGCTGCTTTCCTAGTCCAGGATGCTGGCACATTTCATTGACCCTCGAGGAAACATGGGCCTGGCTGGGATTCATGTTGAGGCTCCCAGCAGCTTCCTTGCAGGCCAGTTTCGGCCTTGTGTTGTGGGTGGGTTACAGGGTCTCGGCAGGCCCCCTCTTGCTGCTCTCCACCCTCTGTGCCTGGGTGGATTGTTTGGGCAAACACAATGGTCCAAGGAGCCCCCTCATCTCTGCTTCCCCCTGTCCTGCAAGGCCCCAGGGACATCCTGGCCAAGGCTGGTGACACCAGCGACTTGGGTGTCACCTCCTGCATGGCCCTCTGGAAGCTGCAATGTGACGCAGAAAAGGACAAACTCGGGGTCTGATGGGCTGCGGTTCCTGGTGGGCCCTGGGGCGGGAGGGGCAGTCTTAAGAATAAAGAAGCCCAGAAGTGCGCGGCAGTGTCTCTGGGTGGGGCCCCAAGAGGTCCTTGAATCCCGGGCTCCAGCGAGCGCCGGGACAGCAGACCCTGAGGAGGGTGAGCCAGCCGGCGTGTGGTCGCTGTCTGGCAGGCAGGGGAACGGGGGCACCTTGAGTTTGTGGGGGACAAAGATCCCCCCATAAAGAAGGGGCAACGTGTGGCGCCACCCTAGGGCTGGTGGCCAAGGCAGACGTGGCCCGTCGGGGCAGAACCCGGGGCCTCGCGCTCCGTTTCAGGCCGAGGCTGATCTGCTACCCGCGCTGGCAGGCTGAGCTACAGGCCGCTGCCACGAGTGGCTGCCGGTCTGCGCGCCCCTGCGCCGCCCGGATGGACCGGCGCGCGGAAAGACCGGCCCTGCTTCCCCACGGGGCCCTTGGGCCCGTCGTCAGCGCGGGAAGGGACCAGCGGTCGGCGTCCCCCGCCAGGCGAGGGTGCCCCGCCCCCGGATGCTGGCTGCTGGAACACGGTACGAACAACAACCTCCGCTTCCGGCCGGGACCGGAAGTGCCCGGGAACGGCTCCGCGCCCACCGTGCGCGATGACGCACTTCCTGCTCGAGGTGGCTGCCGTCCTCGCGACTTCCGGCAGGGGGCACCAAGGCCCTGGGAGACCTGCGCTGCCGGCCGTTTGTCCTCGAGCACTCTG
This sequence comes from Galeopterus variegatus, assembly GCF_000696425.1. NCBI lineage: Eukaryota > Metazoa > Chordata > Mammalia > Dermoptera > Cynocephalidae > Galeopterus > Galeopterus variegatus. The sequence goes on from NW_007727447.1 coordinate 80,216, forward strand.
GGAGTCGCGGCCTGACTCCTCCTCTTCCTCCTCTCGTTCGTCAGTTCCGGGCTCTGTTCTCGACGGAGTGCCGCCATGTCCGGGGCTGCTCCGGAACCTGCCCCAAGCGCGGGGAACTGGAGGTTCCGGGGAAGAAAGGTGGGCGCATGCGCACAAGGCCGCGAGTTCCGACAGGCTTTGGAAGCCGCGGCCCAGTGCCTTGTGGGAGATGTAATTTTCCCGGCATGGCAGCTACGGCGCTCGGCAGGCGCAGGACTCGGCTTCCCAGAGGGCTGAGCGCGGCGCACGCGCAGACGGCACCGACAAGATGGAGACGGCCGGACGAGGGGATCCGGTAGGTTTATGGCGAGGGAGGGCCGGAGCCGGAGACCCCTACGTAATGCTGTGCCCCGCCCCTTGTGGCCTGGCCCTGGGAACCCGTCCCGCCTGGCTGGGTTCCGGAGACCCAGACCCGAGGCCATTCGCTGGTTCCCGACACGGAGAGCCTGCAGGGCCTGGGAGAGGCGCCGGCGGGAGTGAGGAAACCACCGGAGGGAGCCGCGGCCCCGGCCCCGCGACCGGGACGTCCGCCCCTCAGCCTGGGCTCCTTCTGCCGTTCCCGGAGTCCTTCCCGTGGGGCCCGATCCCATGTCCCCCGCGGGCGCCGCTCCAGTTGGGCTGTGGCTGTGGGTCGCGGTGGCGCCCGCTGGTGCCGATGGCGGGAGTGAGACCCAGGCAGCGGGGTCGCTTGGAACTCCCGCTTTGCTTGCGACGTACCCTGTGACGTGGGCAAGTTATTTCCCTCCTCGGGCCCTGCCGGCTCTAAAGCAGACCCCAGGGCTGTGCTGCGTGTCCCCTTCCTCTCCCAGGGTGGTTCCTTCACTGGGGAGCGCCACGCCCCAAAGGAATCGCGATGTCGCCCGTGTTTGGCCTGGTAGAGGACACTCAGAGCCCCTCCTGGTCCGCCTGACCCCATCTTCGTTGAGCGCACGAGACAGGGGTGCACCCTGGGCGAGGAAAGGAGGAATTGGTGGACGGACAGGCCAAGGACAGTGCAGAAGGGTGGCGCTGGGCTGTCTTGTGAGCCCGGAGACACGGACTCCAAGGCACCCAGTCACACTCGACCGCCAAACGGGAGTTGGCAGCACTTCTCTGCGCGGCTGGAGAAGGTGGGGGTAGTTGAGTGTGACCTACAGGAGAAACGCCACCGGAGGTTGCTCCGGGAGCTGTGGGGGCTTGCCTCTGCCAGCAAGCCTGCTCCAGATGATTGCTGACACCTAAGAGCTTGACTCTCAGAAGCCAAGGGCTTGGGTGCATACCCCTCTGGAGCTCCCAGGGATCTCCCAGCAAACAGGAGCAAACCTCCCCAGGGACCAGGAAGGTGCCCAGTCTTTGTGGAGTTCTCAGGTCATGCCATACGCAGTAAGCAGTTCGTAACGACCCTGCTGGTCTGAGATGGGTAGAGAGCAGCAGAGGCTGCTCCCAGCCCTGCATCCAGGCTCTGGCTGCTGACTGCCAGAATCCTCGAGCAGGCCACTTAGTCTCTCTAAGCCTACCTGGACAGAGTGGACAGAGCAGATTGTTGGAATTAAGGGAGGTAATGGGTCAAAAGTCTGCCCATGTTCCTGGCCTGTGTCTGGGGCTCTGTAAATTCAGGTTTTGCTCCCTCAGGTTACTTGGATCCCAGCACCTCTTTGCGTATTTGAGTTCTGGTCTGATGGTTGACTCTCTCCTCACAATCCTCACCTAGGTACTGTTTAGCAGCTGAACCTGGGGCACTAGTGGAAGAGACCGCCACACCCCCGAGGACCTTCACCAGGACTACGCCCACCTGGCTGTCCAGCCAGCACTCCAGTGTCAACACAGGCACCCAGCAGACGACGGAGGTGAGAGGAGGGCTTTTGGGGGTGGGGGTGCGGGGGGGACCCCGTTCCTTCGTAGGACACGTTCTTTCCTGCTGATCCTGTTTTGCAGGAGGGGCTTGTTCTAAACACTGCGTCTTCTCAGAAACAAACTTCCTGGGCTGTTTTGGTCTAGGTGTGGCGTGGCCTTGGGGACATATGGCTGAGGCAGAACCAAGTAAGCTCTCCTCGGGCCTGGAGGCCAAGCAAGGGACAGAGTACGACACCCTGCCTTCTGACACACTCTCCATCAGTGACTCAGACTCCGACCTCAGTTTGCCTGGTGATGTGGAGTTGGAAGCACTATCCCCAGAGGGGCTGCCTGGGGAGATCCAGCAGGACTTGGGCTCCGATGAGCCCCCCTTGCTGCCCACGAGCCTCCCCACAGCCACAGTGCAGCCGTTCCACCTTAGAGGCATGAGCTCCACCTTCTCCCAGCGTAGCCACGACATATTTGACTGCCTGGAGGGGGTGGCCAGGCGGGCTCCAGCCCAAACCAGCATGAGTGACTGTGGAGGCTTCAGGCAGCCCGTGTCGCCCTCAAGCCAACCTCCAATGGAGGGCCTGGGCAGGGGCCATTGCCGCCCTGCCCTGCCGAGGGTGCCCCCTGTTCCTGACTACGTGGCACACCCTGAGCGCTGGACCAAGTACAGTCTGAAAGACGTGGCCGCGGTCACTGAGCAGAGTAATCAGGCCACTGCCCTGGCGTTCCTGGGCTCCCGGAACCTGGCCACCCACACTGACTATGTTCCATCCTTCAACCAGGATCCCTCCAGCTGCGGGGAGGGAAGAGTCATCTTCACCAAACCAGCCCGAGCCAGCGAGGCCAGACCCGAGAGGAAGAGGGCCTTGAGGAAAAGGGGAGAGCCAGGCAGGGGCGCCCTGAGGAACCTGGGCACTGCCAGGGGTGAGGGCCCTGTGGAGCTGGCCCACTTGGCCGGACCTGGGAGCCCAGATGTTGAGGAGTGGAGCAGCCCCTGTGGGGGCCTGCAGGAGGTGGGGACCCATAGTTGTTCCCCACCAGGACCCCCCGTGGTGGAGACTGTAGGCTTCCACGGCAGTAAGAAGCGAAGTAGAGACCACTTCCGGAGCAAGGGCAGCAGCCCTGAGGGCCCGGGTATGAGGTCTGAGAAGGGAGATGGCCCGGCCTGACCACAGATGATGCCATCTGTGGGGCTGGCATCAAAGGGGTGGCCAGGGCCACTCCCCAGCTGGGGTAGAGGGGAGCATCCTGTCCCCTTGGGAAGGAAGCAGGCAGCCTGCCTGTAGGTGGCGCCAGCAGCTCTGGCTGCAGCTCTGTGCATTGGCCATTTCTGGAGGAGAAGAGGCCTTGCTGCAGCCTCTGTGGGGCAGCCCGAGGAGCCTGTGAGGGGTCAATAAAGGTTACGGGTGTTCCTCAGGTCTTGTGTCTTTTTCTGGGCCCGCTCACCCCAGCGGCTCTGCTAGCAGCAGTCCTCTGCAGCCAGGGGACCAAAATTCTCTGCTTTCTCCAGCCTCACTCAGCCACCCTGTTTCCACACACAGCCCTCCCAGCCTAGTGCTGGGCTGCTTTGAGGGTTGTCACTTGATGCCTGCAGTCGTCACCAGCAGATCTACCCAGAGGGACGGAGGAGACAGAGCAAGAGGCAGAGGCCTGGTGTCCTCCAGGGGTGTGCTCACACCTGCTGTGTCCAACCCGGTGCATTCCACAGAGTGGGGGACGAGGGGGAGGCAGTGAGATGGGTCCCAGCCCTGGCTAGGCTCACCCCTCAGTTCTGACCCAGCCAGTGTCCTAGGACTGCTGGCTTGTGTGCAGGGGCCAATGGTGGGGCCATTTGGCACCAGTCCTGCCCAAGGTGGGCCATGGGCAACGAGGACAGTCTCCCAAGGGTTCCAGGAAGGCAGGCTATAGTGGGCACGTCTCCCATAACGGCCACTACGGGGTCAGCAGCCTGCTGTGCTGCAGGGTGCCCGGGGCCTGGCCCTGGCCCTGCCTCTGCTGCCCATACCCCAGGGAGCTAGAGGTCCCCAAGGAAAGGAGGGACTAACCTGGCTGGTCATGCAGCTTGGTGGGTGGCAGGAGGAGCACAGGAGCCCAGACACCCCCCTCCCCACAGGCAGGTGAGCCCTCTCCCTGGGTCCAGTTTGGCCTGGGCCAGGCAGAGTATGGTGTTCTCCACGCTCCACTGAAAATAAAGCCACATCCAGTGCCTGATGGGGCTGGGTCCTGGGCCGCTGCCAAGTGTGGCCACACCACCGCTGGCTGTGCCAGTCATGGGGGGACTCCTGGCCTTGCTCTCTGGGAGCTGATCAGCTGACTTCTGAAGGACCATTAGGTCTCAAAGGGCAGAAATTCTAACCACTAGCATTTGCAAAAAAGGATTAGTCTCTTATCAGGCAACACAGGTGGGGGGAGGGACAGGTCCAGGCCAGAAGCAGCAGCCCTGCCTGGACAGGAGGTGCCTCTGTTTCATGCTGTTTGGCCAACACTTGTTGTCCTGGTCCAGGCTGGCCACGTTCCAGATGGGGACAGGGAAGGGCACACACGTTTCCTGCTGAGGAGCTCTGCTCAAAGGGGAGACCACCCCACAGTGCTGCTGTGCTCCCTGGGGTTCCAAGAAGGTGCCAGATGGGACCAGGAGTGGTTCCTTTACATGGGGGCAGGTGTCCAGGAAGAGGTGGTTTGTGACAAGGCTACAAGAGTCACTTCTCACTGCAGGTGAGAGGTTTGGTGTGTGGAGGTTTGGTGTGTCTGCAGGGCCTAGGATGGTCCGCTAAGGGCCTTGCGTGGCAGGCCAAGCAGCTCAGGGGCCCAAGGGTGGCTGGCCAGCCTCTGGCTGCTCCCTGCTGCCAGGGCCCACTCCATGGTCAACAGGGGGCTGCCGGCTCCCACCAGCACAGTTCCGAGAGCCTGGTGGGAAAGAAGGACCATCCTCAGCTGTTGGGCACCCAGCTGGCACAGGCCAGGAAGGGACAAGGTAACTGGCTTGGAGGCAAGGGCCGGGACATGGTGGCCCTCAGAGTGGGTCCCCACAGGCAGCCAGGGAAGGTTGGGGAGCCCAGAGCAAACCAGGCCTCCCCAGCACCGGGCAGAGCCTCAGGAGTGAGTGGCCGAGGCAGGGGGCTCCATCAGAGGTCTCGTACACCATCCCAAAGAGCTGTGGCCAGCCAGAGCCATCAGAGACCTCCCAGGACCGGTGGCGACAGCTCAGTAGCCAGTACAACCTGACGGCCCTGCTGCCTGCCTCAGACCAGCTGGCTGTTGGGTGGACTGCCCCTGCCCACCCTACCCCACGCTCCTCAAACACACGCTTACTCCAGCGGACGCTGCCCTGGGCCAGTGTGTCTGCTATGGAGGACAGGAGCACCGTGCAGTAGTTGATCTGTAAAAGGGAAGAGTGTCCCAGGAAACCCCAGGGCCAAGGCCAGAGGTCTCAGGGCAGCAGGAGACAGGGCAGGGCCCTGCTGCCCCGTGATGCCTCTCCCTGGGGACTGCAACTGAAAGGACAGGGAGGGTGAGGTTGCAGTGTGGGGTGTGGGAGGGGACAGTGAGGGACTGGATGTGGGACCCTCTGTGGGTCTCTAGGATGTGCCCTGGGGTGGACATGAGGTCTCTCAGGTGACTGGGGTGGGGTCAGGACCGTTGCCAACTGGCCCCTGGCCCGGGCCCACCCAGCCCCGCTCTGTCTGCCTGGGTCGGAGTGTTGGGGCAGGGATGAGGCAGGGTGGGGCAGGGCTCCCGGAGGCAGACGTGTGCCTGGCCAGCTCTCTTGCCTGCGACTCCAGATGCCTGATCCGCTTGTCTTGCTCTCTCAGCCCCCCGAGGTACTGGGCAATGAAGTCCACTCTGCAGAAGCAGGCGGTGGCCCACAGGCGCTGGCACCCACATGGCAGTGCGCATGGGGAGCCCCCCATTATCTCCCGCTACCCCTCAGGCCTCTCTGGGGGCCCGAGTCTGGGTGCTTTGGCCCTTATCCTTCCTGCTCTTTTCCCTGGTCCCTAGATCCAGGGCTGGTGGCACACAGAACTTACCAGGGCCCAGCCTGGTGTACAGGCACAGAGCGCTGATGCACCCTCGCAGTGGGGACTGTTCCCATGAACAGGCAGTCAGTAACAGGGCCCCTGAAGCAAGGGCTGGGGGCCAGCCACTTGGGATCTGGAGAGGAGGAAGGCCAGTCCCACTCTGGGGACCCCAGCATGGAGGACGCCATGCTTACTGGCTCACATTCCCTTCCTGCAGGGCAGGCAAGTCCATGGCAGGGCCCTGCCCAGGGGCAGGAGGCCATGTCCCTGCCTCTCTCAGCCTCAGTTTCCCCAGCTCAGATCCTCTGTCACTGGCACCAGCAGGCCACACCCAGCTTTACGATAGCCTGACTTCCTGCCAGTGACAATGATAGAGGTCCCTACACCCCGATTCCCCCACTGGGCCAGGCTCTCCCCAGGTAGGCAGGTTATCAGTTCTGTGCCCTCTCACAGCACCCTGTAGACCAAGGCCAGCGCCAGCCCCACCGCTCAGGACAAACTGCCAGACATGCACCTGGGCCCATCTCCCCAGGGCAGGAATCCTCTGTCACTGGCACCAGCAGGCCACACCCAGCTTTACGATAGCCTGACTTCCTGCCAATGACAATGATAGAGGTCCCTACACCCCGATTCCTCCACTGGGCCAGGCTCTCCCCAGGTAGGCAGGTTATCAGTTCTGTGCCCTCTCACAGCACCCTGTAGACCAAGGCCAGCACCAGCCCCACCGCTCAGGACAAACTGCCAGACATGCACCTGGGCCCATCTCCCCAGGGCAGGGCCAGTCCTACATTTGTGGGCAGGCCCGTGGGCGTGGGCGTCATCGTGGTCTTAGCCCCCCATGCCAGCCTGCCCTCCCATTCCAGGTCTGCACTCCCGTCGCCTGGTCTCTGGGGTCCTGCGGGCCCTTGCCACCCATACCTGTGGGCGGTCTTCCGCAGCACCTCCCCCTCACCGCCCTTCCTCCTCTTCTCCACGCTGCTCAGGAAATTCTCTTTCTGAACCGTCTCCCAGGTGACGATCTTTTGGTCCAGGGGATCCGGCAAGTCTCTCTCTGGGAAGGCCGGAGGCAGCTCTGCTAGAGCCTCCTGGGCCTCAGGGGCAGAGCCCAGGACTGGACTTGGGGTGTGGTGGGGGGACCCTGAAGGCAAGCGCAACAGAGCAAGCAGCCAGCGAAGGAGTCCTGTCCCGGGGGGCCTGAGCTGGCAGGGCACAAGATGGAGGAGGAAAGACAGGCCTTGTGCAAGGACCTCCAGGACTCAGGAGGCAGGCTCAACACTGGCCAGCCAGCCAGGACAGAGCCCACCTGAGGGACCCTAGAGGACAGAGGAGGGGCCCAGGGGGCTGAGGAGGGGCCCAGGACTCTCCCAGCTTGCGCTCCTGGCACGTCGCCCCAGCCCTTCCAATGCCTCACACAGTCCGGGGCAGCCCGGGCCCTCCGCAGCCTGCGGCCTTACCCAGACGCTCTCGTTTGCGCCCCGCCTCCCTCCTGAAGACCCTCTTGAGCACCAGGCTCAGGTGGCTGAGCAGGATGAAGGGCGGGGCCAGGGCAGGACGCTCGTGGTACTCCACAATCAGGTTGTAGCGTTGGAACTTCCAGAACATGTCAGCGTTGCCCTGCACCACCTGGAATGTGTAGCTGTGGGGACGCACGGTCGGGCCCTCAGCCCACCTGTCTTCCTGGCACCGTCTCCGGGGACGCATCCCCTCCATCCCCCACCTGCTGCCAGGAACCTGGCTTGGCTGTTTGAGAAGCCATGGGGGGAACTCTTTCAGAAACCGAGGCCCAGCACCCCTTCTGTGACTATCTCTGGGGTGTGTCTAGAGGGGGTCCACTCGTCCAGGGTTCCCCCTCTGCCCTCTTAGACAAGACCAGGGTTCTGGACACGCCAGCTCCTGGATGGTGCCTTCTGCTGCTAGGACCAGTCCAGAGGACCCAGGAGAGGCTGGAATAGAAGCCCGTATTTGGGAATGACTCTCCACATCCAGGCCTCTCCCCTGCTGGGGGAATGGTGGTTGGGGGAGAAGCAGCTCCCCCTCCAGAGCGACCCCCATATGCTGCAGCGAAGGGTGAGGGGGTCACCTGAACATGGCAATGAGCAGGTTCATGAGCAGCACGTTGGTGACCAGCAGGAAGGTGACCAGCAGGAGGATGACGAGCCAGTTGGCATAGAGGTTGGGGCAGGAGGCCGAGTCCCGCAGCAGCAGTGGGTGGACAGAGCAGTTCACACGGGCTTCTGAAAGGCGAGTGAGCGCACTGAGTGCCAGGGCCAGGGACACCCGCCTCCAGACCAGAGAGCTTGATCCTGGGCCACCAGGGGACAGGGTACTAGTTAGGAGACCCACTGTACTGCTTTACCTGGGATAGTCTGGGTTTTAGCACTGAAATCCCTTCATGAGAAGCCCTAGTTCTTCCAGACCAGACAGGTGGTCAACCCAGCGCTGGCCCGCATCTCCTACCTCTGCTGGGTTTCTACCCAGGGGCCGGGGTCACAGCCAGGGCAACAGTCCCAGAGGCAAAGCTAAGACCATGTTGGGGGTGGGAGGTGGGGAACTCAGGTTTCTGCTGGTTGTTGCGTGGATTGACACCTCCACCAACCCACCCCCAAAATAAGGCTTCGATGCGCAGCAGGTTTGAGGAGAGGCAGCCTAGGAAGGAGAGATGGTGTCCTCACTGCAGGACATCTCAGAGCCTTTACAGCGCTAGTGGCTGTCACAGGCCCCGAGTCTGGGAGAACGTCTACAGCCCTTCCAAAGCATATGGAGCCAGAAGACCCTGGACAGGGGCCACTGCAGGCTCTAAGGACACGGACCCTCTCCGGGCCAGTCCCGGGCTGAAGAATGTTCTCTGCATGGTAGTCCGGGGTCTTGCAGGCTGAGTTCCCATGGCCTGGGCAGGGGTACCCTTAAGGGATCCTTGGATCACAGCTCCAGCCCACAGCCAAGTCCACACTGCCTGTTTCTACCCTGCAGGGCGCAGCCCTGGGCCCCCCTCCCCAACCCAGCCTGCAGGGCAGGAGGAGGGAGGATAAATGGAGGTCGGGTGAGTTGCAGGAGGCGGTGGCTCCCTCATCTAGGAGGGAGCTCATGGCTCCATCTCCTTCCTCCTCAGGCTGTGCGCTGGTGCCTGTGTCTGCATGTGTCTGCGTGTGCGTGTGCATGTGTGTGTGCATGTGTGAGCACAGGGGTGCACACACATGCACGTTCCGCTGTTTCTGTGCCTGCATCTCCAGGTCTCTATGCTGTGAATGACTCCAGGCCATCCTGGGGTGGGGTTTGGGGGCCTCTGTCCCTCGCAGTCCCCTGTGCATACCCAGTTCCCTGCCTCTGTGCGTGCGCATCAGGCGCCAGGTGCCCGTTTCCACGTGTCTGTGTCTCCCTCTCTGGGTGCGGTCCTGCCTCGTTCCCCCCCAAGTGAGTTATTGCGACAGTCGGCCCACTTGTGAGTTATGGAGTGTTTGTGTGCTGGGGGTGCAGCAGTCAGAGCACACCAGGCCCCCTCTTGCCCCTCCTCTGGCTGCCCTGGCAGCCCCTCAGCCCATGAATCTGATTCATGACCCTCCACTCCCCTCCTGGCGCCCCGGAGAGCTGGGTCGCGCCGGGCCTGGCCTGGAAAGCGTGTTTGTGAAGCCATAAATCTGTCTGATAAAAGCAGCTCGAGGTAATGAGACCCCTGCCCCCTCCCCTGTGATTTGAGCAGGCGCCACCAGGCCGGGCTGAAAATTAAATTGTCCCTGGGGTCTGGGGCCCTGGAGAACCAGCTTGTGCTCACAGCTCAGCCCCGGGCTCCCCGCTTGGCACGTGCACAGAGGGAGGGGCAGGGAGGCCACTCTGGGCCCCTGGGGGACCCACAGGCCATGGAGTAGCTGTGGGCTAGCTGCTGGAGCCTCAGTTGCCCTCTCAGCCAGGAGAGTGTTGATGAATAACCCTCTGTCCAGTAGCATAACGGACTCAGTGCATGGCCAGGGGTTAAACCCACAACAGGTCCAGACCTTGCCTAGTCCCTGGACAAGAGGCTGAGGCCCAGAGAGGGGAAGGGTCTCGTGCAAGGGCACTGGTCCTGACTATGGGCTTTCCATCTCAGGACTCTGCCTGCAGAGGCCACAGTGGCACTGAGCACCTGTCTGAGGCAGCCTCAGACTTGGGGGCCCTGGGGGAGCCTGCAGTCCCCCTGTCCTCCCCAAGGGACATGGGCTCCCAGGGAGGAGGGGGCTGTGACCACTGGCTAGGGCTGGCAAGTCTGAGAAGTGGCCCCTGGGAACAGGAAACCCCCAACCCCACCCTGGCTGGAGGCGCCACCTCGCCCCCTCCTGCCTGAGGGGCCCTGTGGGATGGCAGAGTCAGGGGCCATACAGTGAGGGTGGGGGAGGGGCAGAGGGCCCACAGGGTCTGGTTACACTAATGGCCTGGAAAACTAATGCCTGTGGATGAGAAAACACTGAAAATCACTGGGGGAGGGGGACTAAGAAAACAGCGCCAGGAAATGAGCCACACAGAACACCCCAATTAGGAGCGATTTCCATGACGGTGCAGCCCTAGTCTCGCCGTCCTCGGTTGACAAATATTTATCGCACACTGTGAGCAGCTGCCCAGCCTCATTAGCTGCCTCTTCCACGGAAGGTCGGAGGAAGGGGTCAGGCCTGGGCAGCAGCTCGGGTCGGGCTTCCCCCACGGCCTGGGCGCCCTGCCTCCTGACACCAGCCTGAGCCCACAGCCCCTCCGCTGCAGCACTCCAGGGGTGCTGATGGGGCTGGCGCCCCAAGCCCCTCACTTTGGCCCACTTTCCCTGAGGGTCCCTGCTCCTCCTTCCTGAATCCCAGCCACCCCAGGGGTCTGCCCAGGTCCCCTTCTCACCCCAGGGCTTCCCTTCCACCCATCACCACCAAGACCCCTAGGGCCAAGGGGCTCTGCCAGCCTGCACTGCTCCCACTGTGGTGAGAAAGCCCAGCCAGGAACAGGGACTGGCTGGGGACACTCCCAGCCCCAGACAGGCCACACACACCTGAGAATAACAGGTGGCCCACACATTGGGCCCCCAGAGAAGCAGCAGGGAGCCTTTCCCACAGGCCAGCGAGGGGCCTCTGGTGGGCAGCGGGAAGACCTAGGTCTGGCAGGGCCTGGGGGAGGGCAGAGGCCAGGGGGCGTGGGGTTGGCTGGAGGGGCCCAGACTCTAGGCGATGTTACGGGCTCCTGAATGGTCCCACTCTGCACCCACAGTGCCAGCCCATCCCCCCACAGACCACCCCCAAGCAGGGCTTGCCCCCCTGCTTGGGGAGACCAGCCCCAGCCGCCTCGTGGTCTTCTGTGTCTGAGTCCCCAGCCCACACTGTGACGGGAGCTGCCACTGCCCCTGGTTCTGGGCCTGGCCCTGTGGGAATGTGCAGGGCATGGGGATCTGGCCTCAAGGTCCTCCCCATCTCAGCCACCTCCAGGCCCCTCTGGCTAGCCATATGTCTGGGGCTTGTGAAAACTGGACTCTATTCAGCTGCGCCTGGAGTTCCACGTCACGCTGGGCAGGGGAGTCTCGCCCCACTCCACCCCGCCCGGCGGTGCGCGAACCATCAATCTCCTCCAGTGGGATCTGCCCGAAGATCTGCAGGTACGGCCGGTAGAGCACGCGGCGGAAGATCCACTCCAGGCGGCCGTCGTGGGGGTGCAGCAGGGCCTGGGTGGTCACGCCGTAGGCCACGAGCCACACGCTCAGGAAGAAGAGGAAGAAGAAGACGTCCTTCATCTGCACGGGCGGGGCAGGCGGGCCTCAGCAGGGGCCTGGCTGCAGCCCAGGTGCAGGGGCCGCCATCCACCTAGGGTCGGGGGGTCTCGGGGGGTCCCAGGCTGGGGCTCACCATCCGCTCCACGATGATGATCTTGGGGCCCAGCTGCTTATGGATTGCAAAGATGTGGATGAGCCGGAGGGTGAACACCATGAAGTCGATGGCGAGGACTGTGCGGCCAGCCTCAAACGCCGAGGGCAGCATCCTGGAGGACGGACGGCAGGCTGGCCAGGGCTGCTGGTGCCCAGAGAGGGGAAGAGGCTTTCCAAGGACACACAGCACAGTGGCCAGTGGGCAGGTGCCAGGGCAAAGCCAGGACCTCAGAGGCCCTGGGCAGTTTCATCTGGGAGCCCGCCCGAGGCTGCTAGGCCCTGGCCCCACAGACCTGCAGGTGACACCAATGACAAACAGGAAGATGGCCAGCATGTCACACTTGTTCCAGCTGTCCTCCACGTACAGTGCGAACTTCTTTGCCAGGTGTGTGTCCTCATCCGTGAAGAAGCCCTGGCAGAGGGGCAGACAGACTGCTGACAGCTGCCCAGGCCCACCTGTTGGGGACAGACCTGCCAGGACCAGGCTGGGGCCCACCGGGGTCAGGGCTCAGCCTGCCATGGGGATCAGGGTCTGACTGTGACTAGGCCCCAGTCCATGACGAGGATTGGAGGTCAATTGAAGATACTCAGGGCTAAGTGTGGAGATAAAAGCTGAAGTCACTCTGGACCTAGGGGTCAGGGCTCTGCTTGCAGGGCCCAGGATCAATTTATATCCAGGGCCTGGACTCAGTCTGTGATCTGACCAGGGTGACGCTGGTCAGTCACGCTCCACCTGTGGCCAGTGTGGAAGCACAGGTGAGTCGGGAAGACAGGAGGCCCCACCCTGTCCTGTTCTACACCCGAGAGGCAGGACCCGCCTGAAGCCAGAGGTGGGGGGATGCAGGGTGGCCTCGCCACTGACCTGCCGGATTTCCTCCAGCACTAGTGTGAAGACCCAGAAGTAGAGGGTGACCTCGGGTCCCGACGGCCCCTGGGGAGGTGGCCTGAAGTCCACCAGCAGGACGCAGGTGAACAGGAATAGGAAGGCAAAGTACATGACCACGTTCCCCAGGAACACGGTCACAGGCGCACCCCAGAACCGCCGCCAGCGTGTGAGCAGGAAGGCCACCCGTGGGCCTCTGTCGGCTGGAGCTCTCCGCACCTCCGCCAGCTCCTCCACCCTGTGCCATAAAGGAGGCCACAGCCATGAGGCGGTCACCCAACGGGAGCCTCGCCTCTGCCCACCAGAGTCCGGCTTCCCGGCCGCTGCCCGCTGGACCCTCTGTCCTGCCCGGCCCCACCCCGGGCCCCTGACCGGCCGCCGGGGCTGTACAGCAGGCTCCTCTCCATGTCCAGGCTGTCCAGCTCCTGCAGGTCCTCCAGGCCCGTCCTCAGTGGGGCCTCGTCTCTGTGAGCACAGCGGAAAGCTCAGGGCCCTTGAGGTGGGCACCCAGAGGCCACCCCGCTTGGCCCCGCGCACCAGGCCCACAAGGAAAGTGTGCACCCGCTGAGAAGATCGAAGAGCCCGGTGGGATGGAGAGGCTGCAGGTGGAAGGGCCCACAGGGGTGCTGGATGAGAGGGGACAGGCCGACGAGCCGCCACCTGCTCCAGACAGGGCCCTCCTGGCAGCTCTGACAAGCCTGCCCCACCAGGCAGGCGGGCATGGCCTGACCTACCTGAACTTGATGAGGTTGGTGTAGACCAGGGCAGGGCAGAGGAAAGCGCCCAGCAGCCGCAGGACAGGCGTGCCCGTGGCCATGTCCCCCCACCAGATCTTGGTCAGGAAGGCCTGGAATACAGGCACACCTGCTGGCCTCCCATCTCCACGCCTTTGCCTGTGCCATACCCTGCCCCAGCCATGCCGTCCCCTGGGTGCCAGCAGACACACCACTGTTCAAGGCCAGCCCAAGAGGTGCCCGCAGCCCTCCCCCGTGCTGGGAAGGTGAGCGGGAGGAGCTAATCACACAAGTGTGGATTCTGTTGCTGCTGTGAACCCTCAGTAAGGGGGCGGCCCCGGCTCGGGGGTCGGAGGGTGGCCTGGGCCCCTGTCTGCCCGCCTCGCCCACTGGCCGCTCACCTGCACACCATCATGGGCAAAGAAGGCCTTGGTGTCGGCCTCGGTGGCCAGGTGCAGACAGGTGGTCCTACTCCAGCAGCGGTTCCGGCGCACCAGGAGGGCGAAGGCACGGTCCTCGTTGTCGCTATAGCACTCGGAGAAGAGGTCTGTGGGGCCTGGCGCTGGGACGGACGCCAATGCCCACCACCCAGCCCACCCCCCTCCTCTGCCAGAGCTGGCTCTGCGGAACCTGCGGGACATGCCCTGCGTCCACCTCCCAGGGGCAGCCAGGCCTCCTGCTCCGGGCCCTTCCCCAACCTCTGTCCTTCTCTGGCCCTTTTCCTCCCCCATCAGGACCATAGGAGCCTCCGTCACCCCAATCTCCCCCTGGCTATGGCAGGGCCCAGTGTGTCCCGGGGGTGTGGGGACATCTTTTCTTCCCTGTGTCCCTGTTGCCCCTCCCATTTAGGATTTTAGGGCCCATCTCCACCCTGGGAGGAGCTGTCACTCTGTCCTTTTCTATAAAGGGGTCCATTGTGATCGCCCAGGCCCTCGTCTGGCCCCGTCATCACCTTCTTTCCCCAGCACCGGCCTGGCCACCGAGTTGGTCACTCACCCAGGGCCAACTGCTCGTACTTGGCCTCGTGCATGGTGCGGGCCACCCGGGCCTCCGTCTCCAGGTAGGACATCTCTTTGAGGATTTTGCAAGCAGCCAGAGCGGCTGCCACACCTTCCTGGCCCTAGGAGATGGGGTCTCAGGAGGACGGCCCACCTCACCCCACCCCCACCAGGGGATCGCAAGGGCAGCCCCGGGCCCTCTCTCCCCAGGCTCAGAGGGGTCCGGGGCGGCCTGTAGCCACGGCTCACCATGGCCCAGAAGTATGTGGCCATCTCGTGGCGGTTCTGCAGCACGGCCCACAGGAACAGGTCCCTCCAGGGGTTCTCGCTCTTCTGGTTAAGGTCCAGCTGCCACTTCTGGCCCATGGGCTGCCTGGCCGGCCCCCTCTCCTGGGGGACACAGACGTGGGCCTCCAGCCGTGGCCCCTGCCCGGCCCCCGCCCAGCCCCCACCCGGCCCACGCTCACCTCCTTCCTCCGGCCCACGGCCCGGCTGTCCTGGTAGAGGCCGCGGCAGGCATCCTGCAGGAAGTCCTTGAGCACGCGAGAGACCTCGTGCAGGGAGAAGGCGGGTGGCCCGGCCGGTGGCTCCCGGGGCTGCTGGGCGCCCAGGCCGGCGAGCGTGAGCCGGCCGTCCTCGTGCTTGCGCTGCAGCAGGCCGAAGAGCAGGCTCTTGCGGGGCACGGAGCGGTAGAGCTGCTGCAGCCGCCCGAACGTCAGGAAGTCGGCCACGTCGGCACCGTTGTCCACGAAGAGGCGCACAAACTCGGGCTTGTTGCTCACCAGGGCGTCCATCATGGCCTCCTCCAGGTCACAGGACTGGGTGCCACGAGGGCACGCGTGAGGGAGGGGAGGACGGGACCGTGAGCAGGAGCTGGCAGAGAAAGGGACCCCGAGAAGGAAAGAGCGGAGAAAGGGACAAGAGGAGGGAACCCAGGGAGAAAGGCCTGGGACCCTCTGCCCAGGGCCAAGCCACACAGAGCCCTGCTCCCTGGGGCGCCTCTGCCTGTGCCCTGGGGCCAGGTGGTCTCGGGCAGGCAGAGCGCACTGGCTCCAGGCACCTGGGACGGGAAGGGTCCACACAGGCTGGTGACGCCGGGGGTGAACTCTGGGGCCTGGGCGCTGCTGTGGCTCATCTCACCCCAGCCCCGCCTCGGCTGCAGCGGGCCCAGCACCGCCTGCCCCAGGCCCTCAGCACGGCCCTGCCTTGTGTTGCCAGAATCAGGGTGACCAGCGGGACGGTGGGCGGCACCTTCCACTCCACGTCCCCATTGAAGATCTCGCTCTTGGCGATGTCCACGCGGTCCCAGGCCATGGCCAGCTTGAGCTCATCCAGGTAGTCCTGTGCCTCTTGGCTGTGGCTCTTGCAGGCTGTGGGCAGAGTGGGCACAGCCAGTGAGGGCGGAAGCAGGGGCCCACCAAGCCGGGGCACAGGGTCCCTGCAGGCGGGCCTTCCAGGTATGTGGAAGCTGGAACTTTGCTGCCTCTGAATAACAGCGAGAGGCACAAGACTCCGTAAGAGTCCCAGGAGCCAATGTGGGGTTGCCACCCTCGGCGGTAATGAAGGGGATCCCACGTCCTTCCCTGGAGCCCACTTCCTAGCACTGAGGGTCCACAACCCCTTCCCATGGACGACTGGGGAAGGAGTCTTGACACAATCGTGATCCCTCCACTGGGGAGGGCCTTTGGACACGACTTGCCCTGAAGGGTCACTGGGGCGAGGGCTTCAGAGCCTGAGCTGAGCACAGCCTCTGGGGCCATGGTCACCAGACCTGAGAACTAAGCTCTCTGGGCTTTAGTCTCTGTACCCGTGAACTGGGCATCACGGTGCCTCTCACAGGCTGTTGGGACCAAACTGTGACTCACAGGAAGCCATGAGGGGACCCCGCCTAGGGGGCTCTGGGGTCCTCATTGTCCTGGGAGGGGGGTTGCTAAGCCTGCAGTGCAGACACCCTTTCTGAAGGCCCCTCACTCAGGTGTGTCCCTGAGCCTCACCCAGCACTGCCCCGCCCTGCGGTGGGCCTGTGTCAGCTGTGAGTGGCCAGCCTCTCAGAAAGCACGTTGGATGACAGTCAGACATTTCTGTCAGCTGGTGAGAGGCACATGAACATGTCTGGCCACACAACAGAGTACTATCAGCCTTAAAAAAGGAACGAAGCACTGACACGTGCCACAGCGCCAGTGAGCCTTGAGAACTATGCTTGTGAAGAAGCCAGACACCAAAGGCTTTGTGTGATCATGGGACTCCATTTATACGAAACGCCCGCAACAGGCAAATCTGCAGAGACAGACAGTGGGCTGGTGGTTGCCGGGGGCTGGGGAAAGTGGGAGTGGCTGCTGAGTGATGTGGGGTCTTTTGGGGGGTGATGGAATGTTCTGGAACTAGGGTGTGCTGATGCGCCCAGCCTGTGAATACACTGACCACCTCTGCATTGAAGACTTCAACATGTTTCTCAGTTGTAGTAAGAAATATATGTCGTAAAACTTGCCAAACACAGAACGCTTCACGAATTTGTGTGTCATCTTCCCCACCTGGGAAGGGACAGGTGGGTGTCCCCCTGACTACTGGCCAGGCTGTCACAGCCCAAGCAGCTGGGAGAGCAGAAGCCACCAGGTGGTGCCCAGCCGGCCCGGCCCTCACCTTTCACCAGCGCCTTGAGGATGACCGTGTCCAGCTCCTCGGAGCCCTCCTGCTCGAAGTCGTGCACGGTGAGCAGGTGCGGGTGAGAGGCAATGTTCTGCAGCTGCGGGCACCAGAGCGAAGGCCCTGAGGGGCTCCCATGCAGGGCTCAGGCACAGGGAGGGCCGCGGGCCAGCACGGATGCAGGCACAGAGCCCAACAGAGTCCCCATGAGTGGAGGCCAGCGGGCAGCCCTGTGCACCCGCCACCCACCGGGACAGGCGGAGGACCACCCACAGACCAAAGGGCTGACTGCCCAGGTACCCTTGCCCCTTGAGGATCTGAAGCAAGAGCATGTGGGCCTCAGCAGCAAGAGGGGCAGGGTCGGCACAGGGTGGGAAGGGGAGGGCAGACTGCATGTGGGAGTTTCCCGAGGACCTGCAGGGGTCAGCCCCACCCTGGGGTCACTGGGCGGTGCATACCAGCGTGGTCCAGTGCACGATATCCTCCCAGGAGAAGGGCTCATTGGGGAACTTCTCTTTAAACTGCTTCTCAGCCACCTGGGGCACCAGGAGGTGGGGCTGGGTCACCAGGGCAGCAAGCACGTCGGCGACGCCCCCTGAGCCTGCCAGGATCAGCCACGGGGATGCCTGCTCCATGGCCCTGGAAATCCTCTGAGGTGGGCAGGGAGGGAGAGCAGACCCCCAGTCAGCCTGGGCGGCATCCTGGATGCACAGGCCAGAGGTCCCGCCATCCCACCCTGCCCTGTCCCGGGGGGTAGCCTGGGGACCCGCTACACTCTTCTGGGAGGCTCCAGCCAGCCCCTGCCTCCCTCCCCTGGCCCTACCTCTAGGATGCTGGGGTCGCCATTGACCAGCAGGCAAAGGACAGGGATCTCGATGCTTCCAGTGCCTGGAGATGGAGCAGCCCGTGAAGTCTCTTCAGACACTCAGGGCCAGCCAGGGAGGACCAGCCCGGGGACCCTCCTCATGAGGTGACCGCCTAGACCTCAGACTCTGACGTTGCCACATTTTCTTGGCAAATGGTGCTCAAGAGGCTTTTTCTAGTAAAGTGCGGGCTCCAGGCTGCCCATCAGGAGCCATTTATCACCAGCCCCTGTGCTTGGGGACGAGGATTCCCATGCTATGTCTGCTCTGTGCAATGTGGTCGCTTTATGGCTAGAGCTGGACTATGACTACCTAAATAAAAAGTAATATTAAAATAATAATGAATAAATAAATACATTTTTTCAAAAAGAAAAAAAATACAAAGTAACAAATAAAATGAAATGGCGCCTCCCAGTGGGTTCTAGCGCCCACGCTGGACTCTCTGTGGATGGGGCTGCAGGGTCACAGGAGATGCACTGAGCAGAGGAAGGTAAAGAAGGCACGTTTTCTAGGTTTCTCTCCCAAATGGAAGTGGGAACTGAGACTCAGAGAGGAAACCCCAGAGGCCCCGACCACATCCGGTCTTCCCTGTGAGCTGCGGCAAACTGCCGGGAGAAGTCTTAGAACCCGGCTCCGAGGCGGGGCCCTGCCTTCGAATGGTGAGCCCTGTTGATCTTGAGGATAAACCAAGGTTGGCCACATGGGGCCAGCTGGGACCCTGCACAGCAGAGCTGGACGTCCCTCATGCGCTGGTGGTCAGACGCCACTTTGTGTTTTCTTTTTTTTAAAAAGATGACCGGCAAGGGGATCTTAACCCTTGACTTGGTGTTGTCAGCACCACGCTCAGGCAGTGAGCCAACCGGCCATCCCTATGTGGGATCCGAACACGTGGCCTTGGTGTTATCAGCACCGCACTCTACCGAGTGAGCCACGGGCCGGCCCGACTTTGTGTTTTCATTTTTAAAGAGTGCTCGGTTGGCCTTGCCGAGCCCCCTTTTTTGTTTGTAAATATTTTATGTAGACTTTGTGTTTTCTTTTTTTTAAAAAGATGACCGGCAAGGGGATCTTAACCCTTGACTTGGTGTTGTCAGCACCACGCTCAGGCAGTGAGCCAACCGGCCATCCCTATGTGGGATCCGAACACGTGGCCTTGGTGTTATCAGCACCGCACTCTACCGAGTGAGCCACGGGCCGGCCCGACTTTGTGTTTTCATTTTTAAAGAGTGCTCGGTTGGCCTTGCCGAGGAACATTTTTTGTTTGTAAATATTTTATGTAGTTCATAACTATTATAAACAATTATAATTTTTGTTTATAAGTATTATCTACACACTACTTTTGTGAACCCCCTTTCGCTCCCATTTCCCTGGCAACACTGCCCCCTGGTGGCAGCGTACCTCACGGCCAGTGGCGGGAACTGGGCCTCTCGCAACTTCCAGATCTTGCTTTGCTTCTCAGAGCCCCAAGCCCACAGCCAGATCTTCCAGCCAGGGGTGACCCCGTGAAAACAGAGCTGCAGCTACTTTGCTGTCTGGCAGGAACGTGACTGCCTGGCTGGGCTACTCTGCCCAGCTGTGCCCCTTCCACCACCCGGTGGCTGCTCCTGCCCCAGGCGCCTGTGTGGCCCAGGTCTCAATGCTCAGGATCGCTGGGTGACTCCTGCCTGGAAGGCTCTTCCCCGCCCTCCCTGGTGGTCTTTCCCCTGCCCGCATGCCAAGTCCCCGTAACCCCTGGTGCCAAGGCAGGCAGCCACTGGCAGCTCCCTGGGCACCTGGAGCAGGCCTCACCCCCATAGCCAGTCCTCTGCTCTGAGATGTGCTTCTCCAGCCCCAGCCGCAGATCGGTCAGCCCGTCCCCCTTCCCAGGGGGTCCCAGCTCCACCAGGATGAAGTGGGAGAGATTGTTGTCCAGGGAGCAGAGGGGGCCCTGGCTGCCGCCGTTGTCCGCGGGGTAGTAGACGGGGATGTCCTCCTGTGCCCGTGCGGGGAGATGAGGCAGGGCCCTCAGGAGGCAGCTTGGGATGGGCCCCACTGTGGGACACTCCCCGCCATGCCATGCACACCACACCGTGAGGCCCAGGCAGGGCTTAGGCCCTGGCCTTAGTTTCCCCACGCTTCAGATGGAGGGAGGGCTGGGCTGCTGGAGCCAGGGGGGCCTCCCTTGAAAGAACTGCAGGAAACCCCTCCTTCTAGCCTCTTCTGGGCTGGAGTCCAGACTCTGGGGGCCGCCTGGGCCTCTACTTGGCCATGCTGTAGGCAGATCCCCTGGGGTGGGGGACGTGAACGGGGACGGGGGCAGAAGCCACTTGCCCAGGGCTGCACAGAGCTGGGGGTACTGGCCACGCTGGGCCTGGCCCTTAAGAGCAGACCGTCCAGGTCCCCACCAGGCGGGTCTGCGCGGGTCATTCCCTGAGCGATGGTGCCACCTGCTGGCCGCGACCTGGCTCCTCCGCTCCTCCCCTCCTCCCCGGCTTCCTCCCCACTCCTCCTCCACCACCTGCCCGTCTCCATCCTGCAGAGCCCCCGCCTCACTGCCCTGTTGCTGCCCCTGAGGTGGGAGTCCCTGAGCCGAGGGGCTGGGCTGCACATTACCCCTTCCCCCAGCAGCTGCACTGCTGCCAGCCAGTTGCTCACCAGGGCATCGTCCAGCAGCCGGCGGTGCAGGATGCGGCCCAGCGAGGCCATGCCGATGGCAACCACGCGGACCTTGGTGGACGTGCTGGCCAGCGAGTGGTCGCGCACAGCCTGCCCGACGTGCCGGGCCAGGCCCACGCGGAGGGCGCTGGTCAGGATCCAGGCGCCTGCAGGATGGGGGAGGGCTGGGGGAGGGGCTGGCTGTGCCATGTTTCCCCCGGAGCCTCCCCAGCTGGCCTCCCCCAGGTCCAGTGGACTGCCCTGACCCCCTCGGCCCAATCAGTAGCCAATGACCTGGGAACAACGGTATGAGAGCTAGGGAGTGCCTGCAGGCACCAGCAGGGAAACTGAGGCCCAGGGAGAGCAAGGCCCTTGCCCAAGGCCTCTCAGCAGCTTGAGACTGGCTGGGCCCAGAATGCAGGTCCCCAGGCCTGGCGAAGGGGCAGCACCTCGCCCCCTGCCCTGTAGAGCTTGAGCATGGGGGCCAGCTCCCTCCTGAGCTCTGTCCTGGACAATGCAGGTCACAGCTCTGTCCAGTTGCCTGTGCTGGACCAGAATCTGGAAATATTTTTCCAAATTACAAAGCCCTCAGCCCATGTCTGGTTCACAGATTTTTTTTTCTATGCTACAATCATTTCTGCAGTAAGAAATTCAGAAACCCCAAATCCCTCAACTGAGTTTTCTGCTGGCTGAGCCCCCCTCAAAATAAAGTTCAGTAATTTCATTATGACCTCAATGATGGACCAGCCAGATTGCCCCCAAGGGAGGCGCAGGGGTGCTGGGGCCCACCCCGTATGCACCTCGGTGCATCAGGCACAGGCCAGTGGCAACGGGGCATGTCCCTGAGGCCCACGGGCCCCGTGGCTGGAGGGGGCGGCTCTAAGGAAGGTCCAGGCCTCTGCTCACAGGGCGGGCTGGGACCCAGCTTCCCTGCATGCCTGGTTGGCCCTGCGGAGGGACGGAGGGTGGTCACGGGAGATGGCAGCAAGTGACAGCCGCGGGAGCCTGCAGGTGTGGGGGGCTGGCCCATGACTCATGGCCGAGTGGGGGCTCACCTGTGCTCTGAGCTGCCTTCACCAGCCCCTTGCGCAGTACATCTCGCAGCCAGGACTTCACGGCGAAAGGCCGCTCCTCACCCGCCAGGGACACCACCAGGTTGGGGGCCGGCAGGTGCCACTCGGTGAGCAGCAGGTCAAAGAGCACGGAGGGCGCCACGCCGCTCGGCACCTTCACAAACTGCAGGGCAAGTGGCCGCAGGCTCAGGGCACCAGGGAAATGCGGGGTGGGGAGGCCTCAGGCACAGAGCACTGGACACAGAGGGCAGGGGATGCTGGGCACCAGGGAAATGGGGGCACAGCAGCAGGAGGAGAGAGGCCCCAAGACACTTTCTGGGGCAGGGCCAGCCCTGCCTTGACCTGCTGTGTGACCTGGGCAGTCCGGATCCCTCTCTGGGCTTGGCTCCCTCACAGTGAGGAGGGGTCCTAGATGCACGTGACCCCAGTGCCTCCCAGGTGGAGCTCAGGGGTCCCGGTTATTACAGGGGTGGGAGGGGGTGGCCTGAAGCACTCCGGCTCCAAAATTCTGCCCATCTGGAGGCTAGAAAGTGGCCCTTGAGGGAGTGGACTGGGGGGTGAGGGGGCTGAGGGGTCCCAGGGCGTGTTGGCATCACTGGGGCACGGGGGCTGCCCCTACCTTGCCTGGCTTCTTCCCAGACCCTCCAAAGTCGACCTCACCCTGGCACAGGTCCTGCCCCTGCCCACCTCCAACGTCCCTGGTGCTGCCAGGGCGGGAGCCCTGTGTATCCTGCATGGCGGCTTCTCTGTGGGGACACGGCCAAGCCCTGAGGACCAGGGTCAATCCCCACCTCCCTCCCTTCCAGGGGCTGGGGCTGCCTGCACAAGGGGAGCCCCTCTCCCTAGACAACATGCCAGTGGAGGTTTGGGGACCACCACAAGGTCGTCTCTACCCCAGTGACCTTCCCTCCAGTGGCCCCCGCCTGCCCCCTCCCTCATTACGGCTCCCTCTCCCGCCCCAGCGCAGCCCCATCAAGCTCCTTCCCAGGGGAGGGTGGTCACAGTCCTCCTGGGCCCGCTACTCACCTGACCCCAGGCCCCTCGGGCCAGCACACCTGTCGACACTTCTTTGGAGGGTCTTGCAGGGGTGTCCTGGAATCCCCAAAAGACTTAGCAGAAGACTCTCAGCCTTCCGGTCCCACCGCCCACCTGCCCCACAACCCTGTTGCCCCAGGACAGGGATGGGGACCCCCTGGGTGTGCCCGGGCGGGCGGGTGAGATGCTGAGGAAGGTTCAGGGGCCCGAGGAGGCCTTGCCCAGCTCACACAGCAGCAGCGCCGAGCCAGCGCCCCCCGCGGCCCTTCCCACTGTGCCCAGCACCTGCGGGGAGAGGGGCTGCCGGGCCCCATCCTCACCCTAGCTGGGCCTGCACTGTCACCAACCACCCGGCAAGGTCGGTCACCTTAGCCCCTGCTGCAGGGCAGGGACCTGAGGTCCAGCAGGCCGGAGACTGGCCCTTGTGACACGGAGCAGGGTCCCTGCAGGCCCCCAGCACCTCCCTGGCCCATCGCCCAGCCCCAGCCTTGGCGAACCACGGCCCAGGCCCATGTCCTGCCTCCCTCTGAAAACTCAGGGGGAGCTCGCCCGCTCCTCCACTTCCTGGAACCAGGTGCCCGGCCCAGGTGGGAGAACACAGGCCACTGGGCAGCGGTGTCCCCGGGGCCACTCGGGCTCCCTGCCATCCTGCCAACCTGGGGCTGTCCTGAAGCTCCTGCTCTCCCGGCCAGGCCCAGCTATTTCTCAGCTCTCAGCGGCTGCCATGGCCCTGCCCTCTCACACCCAGAGGCTGCCCGAGGCGTCCTGGGCAGAGCCCACCAGGGCCCTCATGAGAGGAGAACGGATCCTTTTGTAAAACCCTCCGCTTCTCAGGGAGGGTGCACTGTGTACACAGCGGGGGACATGGGGGCAGGGGCTCTGTCCCCCCCTGAAGATATGTCCAGTCCCAACCCCTGGCACCCCGACTGCCCTCTTCTTTGGACATGGGGTCTTTGCAGATGTAGTTAATAGAGAAGTTAAGACGAGGCCACACTGGGTAGGGTGAGCCCTTCACCCCACAACTGGTGTCCTTATAAAAAGGGGACATTTGGACACAGAGACAGACACACTCAGAGGGAGGATGAAGTGGAGACGAGGGGAGAGAGATGTGGCCACGGACCCAGGAGTGCCCTAGAGCCGTGGCGGGGAGACCGGCCCTGCGACCCCTGCACCAGAACCTCGTCCTCCAGAAGCGTGAGAGCGAGGCCCGCTGTTTGCAGGGACCCAGTTTCTGGTCCCTCGTTACAGCAGCCCCGGGACCCAGGGGCGGCAGGGCGGGCAGGCGTGCGGGGCTGGCGGCCAGGTGTCCCCACCCCGGGCCTCGGCTTCCTGGCCCACCAGCGCCAGCGCCCGCCGGGGACAAACCGCCCCCACTTCCCGCTCCAGGGCGGGCCCGACGGGCGGGATTTGCACAAGGCCCTCCCCAGCCGGCAGACATGGCTCGGCGGTTTCCAGCTCTGGGAGCTGGTGTCTGAGGACCAGCCCTGGGGAACCAGCGGGGGAACAGACGTGGCAGTGTCTCTGTGTCCCCAGCTGCCGTCACAGAGGTCCACAAACCGAGGGGCTTAAAACAGCAGAAATCTGGGCTCTCACGGTTCTGGAGGCCACAAGTCCGAAAACAAGGCGTGGCTGGGCCGTGCTGCCTCAGAAGCCCCGGGGACGGTCCCTCCTGCCGCTGCTGGTCACGCCGCTCCCGTCTCTGACTCGGTCATCATGCGGTTTCCCTTACACTGTCTCTTCTCTGTCCTCTCCTCACAAGGACCAGTCACTGAATCAGGGCCCCCCTACTGTGCCATGGCCCATCTTCACTTGTGTCTGCAAAGACCCTCTTTCCAAACAAGGTCACGTTCCGAGGTTTAGGTGGATGCTATCCCACTGTTTGGGGGTTGCTCTTCCCTGCAGTGCAGGCGGTGAGGTAGGGAGTGGGCTTGCCGAGCTGGGGCAAGGGGTGGTCTGCAGGCCTGGTGGTCCTTCCGGGGCTGGCTCCCACTCCCTCCAGGGTCTTGTCATGCCTGGTGGCCTGGTAAGGTCATCCCTAGCCACATCTGGATGTGTGCCCTGCAGCAGGGGTGCACAGCCGGACATGTCCACCTGCCTGGGGTGCGTGTGGGAGGTTTAGGGTGTGGGGGGCCTGAGCCCTAGCCACGACCCTCAGCTAGGGCGATGGGCTGCGTGGGACGATGTGGACATCCTCACCTTCCCTGTGAACCTCAGGCCAGGGATGGGGACCCTGCTTTTCTCCCCTTAATCACTGGTGGGGAATGTGTGGGGTGGCCTCTGCCTTGGGAGAGGTCCTATGGGGCTCCGCTGGCCCCTGCAACCCCTCTCTCTTCCAAGGCCCCCAGAGAGTGCTCTCCCACCTGGGACTCAGCAGTGCCTCCCCCCTGTTGAAGTCCCCCTGTGAGGAGCAGAGGCAGGGCAGAGGTGGGGGCAGGTCACAGGCCAGGCCCACGGACCCACGTGGCCTCTTTCCTTGGGGGAAGGGGGACGGGCCTTGGGCCCCTGGAAGCCGGGCTGGGTAGCTGAGCAGCCGCTGAGGCCAGCCACCACCCCACTCCTTCCTGTGGCCAAGCCCTCCCAGGGGATGGACAGGGGGACGTGGGCAGGTGCCAGGTGCCAGGCAAATGGGGCCGCCACGACGGAGGGTATGCAAAGGGGCCAGGATTTGCATGAGCAGGTGTCCAGGTCTTTAATGCCCACTCCCTGTGTGTTCATGGAGTGGTGGGGGAGCTGGGGGCAGCCGGGGGTCCAGACGCTGGCCAGAATCCTATCCCAGAACTTCCAGGAGGAAAACCTAAAGCAGACACGGGCCAGGGCAGCCTTGGCGCTCAGGGGCTGGCCAGAGGCCGTCACAGAGGCAGCGTGAGCTGGACGTGGCTCCCCCAGCATGGGAAGGTCCTAGCGTGGGGCAGAGCCAGGTGGCCAGCCCTGGGGTCCCAGCCCAGCTCCCCGCACCCCAGCTGTGTGACTTTGGGAAGGTCCCTCAGCTCCCCTGTTCATCAGATGCAGAAAACGAGCAGGAGCAAGAAAGTGCTGGGAAGGTCCCTACAGGCCACAGGCATGAAGTCTGCACTGTGCCCCCTTATACCCCCAGGGAGGACGCCCAGTGTCCCCGGCCGGGTGTGGAGGACGTGGACTGGGGCAGTTGAGAGGATGCAGCAGTGACTCGGCTCCCACCCACTGCCTCCCTCACCCCACCTGCCTTTCCAGGCTGCTTGGCCACATGCTGTCCCTCAAGTCTCAGATCCAGAGCCTGTGGGGGCATCCCTCCTGCCCAGACCGCCCCCCCAAACCCCGGGCATCCCCCCACGCGCAGTGGGACTGTGAACAGACTGGGAAGGGGGCATTCTCCCCTTGCTAGGGACAAGGAAACGAGGCAAGAGGCAGGATGTGCCGGAGCCACATGGTCCTGGTTCCCGCTGCACCCCTGCCCACCTGCCTTTCCTGCCTGGGAGGAGGTGGGCAGTTCCCCCCTCCTGCTCCTCACCTGGGAGCTGATGGCGGCGTGAGGGCCCCTACCTGCCTGCCTTCTCCCCGGTGCCCTGGCGTGCGGCTGCTGCCAAGGATCGGGTGGAGCTGTCTGCCCACCGCGCGGGGTGTGCCTGCAAGCCCGGTGCCCCTCCTCCTCCTCCTCCCACCCAGCACACCTGGCACTGGGCAGCCAGTGCTGGCCTCCGGGAGCTGGCCACCCTCCTCAGGCCTGGTCGGCCCCCTCGGCCCCCACGGCCAGTCTGAGCGAGAGGCAGCACTCAGTATTGAGGGGGGACCCTGTGTGGGGGTGGCTGCTAGGCCATGGAAGTCTGTCATTCCCACCATGGGCTATGCCTGGGGTGGCCTGGGGGCCTGGGCTGGCCAGCTGGTGTCACCTCCGGCACATGATTAGACAGGGCTCCTCAAATCAGTTTCCTGCCAAGCCCCAGTTTCCCCAGCAAGTGGGAACAGGAGCTGCCCCAAGAGCATATGGCTGATGCCGAGGCTCAGCACAGCTGTCCCGCAGAGGACAGGGAATCCTGGAGGTACAGCTCCCATGGGAGAAGGCTGCACAGTGGTAGGCTGGCTGTGTGCAGTGTCCACCCACTGGTCATGTGGCCAGCACCACGGGTGCTGCATGAGGACTGTCCCTGCACCCTCAGGCAGGACAGGGTGATGATGGGGGCAGAGAGTGCCTCCTGGGGTCCCACACTCCCGGGATTATGTTCTGCAAATGCTTTCAGCTCCTTAACCACTCTGGGCCTCAGTTTCTCTGTCTGTAAAATGGGGATCCTGATAGCCTGGCTCCTGGGAAGCTTAGGGTAACGAGGAGCACAGAGCCTGGATGATACTGCTGTGTCCCCCTTCCCCAAAGAGACCCCAAGGACCCCCTGCTGGGGAACCTGTCATATCCTAAGCTCTGGGAGGGGTGGGAGACAGTGTCCAGACCCCTTCCTGGCCCCTCACACCCCGCCTCTCCAGTCTGGCCCATTGGCCACCAGAGGGTGCCCCAGGACCACATGTAGAGTGTGAGATGGCCGTGGCAGAGGTGGGCAAGGGATGTGAAGGCCCAGCTGGCTTTGCTCTGGCCAGGAGTGCTTGGTCACTCCCACCACAGCTGCCTGTGGGCTGTCCTGGGTGCCTCCCCTCGCCCCCTAGCAAGGTCGAAGCCCTCACCCCGATAGAAGGGGCTGCCTGAGGTCCCTCAGTAAATATAGGGTGGGTTTGGAGTCAGAGGCCCAGAACTCAGCTCCAAGTATATGGAACTTCAGGGCAGACACCCCACAAGCCCTTGGGGCCTGAGACACTGAGGGTCTGGCTCTCATGGGTAGGGGCTGGTTTTGGGGGCCCTAGGCAAGGCCAGGGGTCCACTGGGCCCTGGAAGTCCAGCCTGAGCTCACACCCACCCTGCCAGCCTGTGGCCTGGTCCTACTGCGAGGCCTGACAGTATCTGGGATATGTGAAGAGTGAGGGGTCTCCCCAGACCCTCTGAGCCTGAGGGGTGAGGGGCAGGGTCTTTCCCCAATCCTTACTCTATCCTGGCCTTGCCCCTCTACTTCTGAAAGGCCATTTCTGTCTCCTGGACACCAGAAAGACTATGGCAGCCCTTCCCCAGCCACGCCTCGTCCAGTACCAGGTCATGCTCCCCTCTGCCTACAACCCTCTATGGCTCCCTATTACCATGGCCCAAACGAGCCATGGCACCTTTGCTTCTGCTGCCCTGCCAGGGGTGTTCTTCCCGGGAGTGCCCCCCTGCTGGCTCCTTCTTGCCACTCAGGTCTCAGCTCCCACGTTCTTCCTCAGAGACCTCCTCACGCCCAACGGCAGCAGCACAGGGTGCCTCCCCTCGGCCTCTCTTTCCATGTGACCTGGTGTTATTTTCCAGTTTGCCTCACCAGGCACGCTGTGACCTTTTATTTACTGATCTGCTTGTCTGTGTCTGCTTCTCCCACGGGCCTGTGGGCTGCCAGGTGATCAGGCCAGCACAGAGCATGTGCTTGAAAGTGGCTGAGTGACTGAACGAGCAGGCGTCTGGGTGAGTGTCCATGCATAAGCCGCCGTGGGGCAGACATGGGAGTGTCTGGGGGGTGTGGTTTTGGGGGAGCAGCCTCCTGGCCAACACCAGCACCCTGGGTGGACAGGGCAGATGTTGGGCTGGAGCCCAGCTGCCTGCTCGCTCCCCCGGCTGCAGGCACCGCCACCAAGGGAGGCAGGGGCCAAGGTGCTTGCGTGCGCCTCTCACGCTGTCAGGAGGGACGTCCAAGCTGACAGCCAGAGCAGCCCCTGCCCCTCCTCCTCCTCCCACAGAGGCTCTGTTTTTAGCTGCCTCTGTCCCCTTTGCTACAGTTGGCCCTGGGCAGGCGCCACGCGGGAACTTCCTTTGGGGGAGAGGCCACACCCGGGAGAGCAAGGCTCTAACAAGGCCCAGCCCTGCCCCACCAGCCTCTGTCCCTGGGATGGCAGATTCCCTTCCAGGCCACCAGCCGCCTTCCCGCTGACTGCAGGGAACCCACCTGTCTTCTGCCAGGCCCTGCTGCAGGAGGCCGAGCCCAGGGGCTCAAAAGCTAACCCCAGTATCCATGAGGGCCAGAGGCCGCTGGCCCAGCCCGAGCCACCTCTGACCGGGGCCTTCAGGCCTGGACTCAGAGAGGACGAGGTGGGCTGGCTCCTGACCTGCCCCAGTGGGCAGCCCCCTCTCCTGGGTATATACTGGGGTGCTACATGGCATTTAATTCAAAGAAAGATTGGCAGCCCTCTGACCCAGCTCTTCTTGTCTTATAGCAGAGGAACCACGGCTCGGCGGGGCCCAGGCCTCTTGTGACCCAGCACCTCCCTGTGGACTGCATAAGGTCCAGCCCAGGTGTGGGGGGTGGGCGGGTATGGCCCCATGCCCCTGGACAGGAACGCCTGATGGTGGGGATGTCACCCCTGACCACTCCTGCTTGGAGAGTGCAGGGCCATGCTGTGGGTGACGAGTCCCCTCAGGGGCCACAGGCAAGCTCTGCAGGAGGGAGCCTTTGTCTGAGGCCTCCAGACTGACCTCAGACTGAGAGCCCAGGGACCAGTGGAGCCACTTAAAGGTCACCCACACAGAGGCAGCCCAGACTCAGGCCCCTGACTGCCCCCTCCCCAGGGTAGCAGACTTATCTTTGCTGCTTCCCATGTACCCCCAGCACTTCCTATCACCCCACCCATGGGACAGAGCCACCTCCCAGGACTCAAGGGCCCCAGCAAACCCTCCTTCCATGGCAGTGCCCACAGCTCTGAAGCCACCCCTCTTGGGTCTTCGTCCCCCCATGGCCATAGCCAGTATCCTCTCCCTAAAGCAGCCATCAGGGTCTTCCCAGCCCAGGATCTGGCATCCAGCACTGGGCCTCTGCCCTGGGAATGGTGACTGGGAAGGGAAGGGCAAAGGCGTGTGTGTTCAAGGCAGCGAAGCTCAGGCCTGGGCTCTGCCCGGAGCATCACTTCCAGCCGTCCATCAACACTGACCTTGACCTGAGTGGCCTGCCCACAGCAACAAGCCGGCGTCAGACTCACGGTCTCTCCTACCTTCTTGTCCTGGGCCCTCTGGAGCTCCAGGAAGAACATCCACCCGCTCCCCACAGAGGGTGCGTGGCGGTCAGACGCAGAGCTATGCATAAAGGAGCGCCCCGTCACCAGCTCACGAGGGTGGCCCCCAACTCTGGCCATTGGGAGCAGGTGCCGGCTCTGGAGGGGCCAAGTGGCTGCTGGGCCCGTGGTGGGGAAGGGGCTCCACACACACACCTGTGCAGGTGTGTTCATTCTGCACGGGCATGCACCCGCACATGTGTCCGTGTGAGTGTGACATGTGGAGTGGGCACGGGCCAGAGGCTGGGGCTGCAGCATGACCTTCAGTGACTCGGGATTCCAGGTCCCATCTGGAAACGGGGATAATAATGATGCTCTCCTTATAGGGGCTTGTGAGGAGTAAGAGGCGAGGACAATAGGATGGTGCCCTGGACGTCATGGGGACCAACAGGGGCCAGGGGACTGGACAGGCCCTGGTGAGCATGAAATGCAAGGACCAGCATGTGTCAGTGGATGCGCGCTGTGTGTGTCGGTGTGTCAGTGTGTGCACTCTGTGTCAGTGTGTGTGTTCTGTGTGTGTCCCTGTGTGTCGATGTGTGCACTCTGTATGTCAGTGCGTGTTAGCTCTGTGTCAGTGTGTGCACTCTGCGTGTGCGTGCCAGGGTGTCGATGTGTGCACTCCGTGTGTCAGTGTGTCAGTATGTGCACTCTGTGTGTCAGTGTGTACTCTGTGTGTCAGTGTGTGCCAGTGTGTCAGTGTGTGTGCTCTGTGTGTGTCAGTATGGTCAGTCTGTGCGTCTGTCTTTCCGTCTGTCTGTGGACACACTAGGCTCTGGGAGGCAGGCCCCACAGGCACAGCTGGAGTGCCAGGCTGCAGGCTACAGGCCAGGAGGACACAGCCCTGTCAGTCGAGGGCTCCTGGAATTGCAGGAGTGTGCGAAGCCCCCGCCACCACCCACCCTCCCCATCCCACCACCCCGTCACCACCAGCTCATTCAGTCACTCAACACACATTTATGGAGCAACTTCTTTGTGACAGGCCCTGTGCAGGTGTCAGGGAGATGGTAACATCTATGCACATGTAATGGATTGAATTATGTCGCCCCAAAGTCCCTGAAGCTTGAACTGTGTCCCCCAAGTTTTATATATTAGGAACTTGGTCCCCACTGTGACTGTTAAGAGGGTGGGAAATCCTATTATGGTGATTGAAAGGTGGAGCCTTGAAGAGGTGACTGGATTATAGGACCGTGCAGTAGTGAATGGATTAACCATGGTGGTCAGAGGCGTGGTACTGAGGGCTTTAAAAGAAGAGTGGGGAGAGTCTGTTTTTCTCTCTCTCTGCTTCCACCATCTTGCAATGTGAGACCCCTGGGTCACTGCTGCCACCACCAAGACCCTCACCAGATGTGTTCCCTGGACTTTGGACTTCTGAGCCTCTGAAACCATAAACAATAAATTTTGTTTTTCTTATAAATCACCCAGTTCCATGTATTTTGTTACAAGCAACAGAAATGGACTAAAACAGGAAATTAGTACCAGAGAAGTGCAGTGTTGCTTATAACAGATCCTTGAAAATGTGGAAGTGGCTTTGGAACTGGGTGTTATGCAAAAGTTGGAGGAATTTGGAGGACTCAGAAGAAGAGATGAGGGAAACTTAGGAATGTCTTAGAGACTGGTTACGTGGTGGCGACCAGAATGCCGACAGAAATATGGACTGTAATAAGGAGGTCTCAGATAGGAATCAGAAGGAGTTTATTGGAAGCTGGGGCAGAGATCAGCCTTGCTGTGAACTGGTAAGGAACTTGGCTGCATTGTGTCCATGCCCTGGGACTTGTGGAAGCTGGAACTTAGGAGTTGTGAACCAGAGTATTTGGTGGAAGAAATTTCTAAGCAGCAAAGCATTCAGGAAGCTGCATGGCTACTTGTAACAGCCTGTGCTGAGTTATGGCGGCAAAGGCATGACGTAAAGCCAGAACTTCAAAGGGAAGTAGAGTGTAGAGATTTGGACAATTTGCAGCCTGGCCATGTGGTAGAGAAGCAGGGAACATTTCAGAAGGAAATTCAATGGTACTAAGATTAACACAAAAGAAAGGGTTATCAAGAGAAGGGGAAAAGGCCCTGAAGGATTGCAGAGGCCTCTGGGGCCAACCCTTCCATATCAGGCCCCAAGGCCTAGGGAGACAGAATGGTCTTGGGGAACAGGCCTGACGCGCACTCCATGGTCTCTCTGCCCAGGGCCACCGTGGGAAGATGCTTCCAGCACCAGCACCTCGGCTGCTTTGGCTGCTCCAGCTGTGGCTAAATCAGCCCCAGGTATAGCTGGACCTGCAGCTTTGGAAAATACAAGCCAGAAGCCTCGGCAGCATCCACGTGGTGTTAGGTCTTCAGGCTTGTAGAATGCCAGAGCTGTGGAGGCTTGGGAGCCTCCACCCAGATTTCAAAGGGTGTATGGAAAAGTCTGGGGACCCAGGGAGAGATCTGTCACAGGGCAGATTCACCACAGACACCTTTGCTAGAGTAATGCCGAACAGAAATGTGGGGTCAGAGTTGCAGCAGAGAAACCCCAGCAGCGCCATATCCTAGTGGAGCCGTGAGAGCAGGACCACCATGGAGACCCCAGACCTGTGGAGCTACCAGAGTCCAATACCAGCCTGGGAGAGCTGAAGCATCACCTGAGACCAGGAAAGCCACAGGAGCAGAGCTGCCTGACGACTTGGGGACCCAACTCCCACACCAGCGTGCAGAGGACACTGATCATGCAGTCAAGGTGCATGATTCACCAGCTGTAAGATTTAATAATGCCTGCCCTGCCTGCTGGGTTTCACACTTGCTTAGGACCTGTTACCCCTTTCTTTTGGCCTATTTCTCCCTTTTTGAACAGGAATGTGTACCCAATGCTGGTCCCACCATGTATCTAAGAAGTAGACAACTTGTTTTGACTAAACAGATGGGACTTTGAACTTCAGACTTTTGAGTTGAAACAAGTTAAGAATTTGGGGAGGAAATGAATGTATTTGCATGTGAAAAGGACATGAGTTTTAGGGGGCCAGGGGCAGAATGTAGTGGGTTGAATTATGTCCCCCCCAAACTCACTGAAGCTTGAATTGTATCCCCCAAGTTTATGTGTTAGAAACTTAGCCCCCACTGTGACTGTTGAGAGGGTGGAAATCCTATTATGGTGATTGAAAGGCGGGGCCTTGAAGAGGTGACTGGATTGTAGGACCGTGCAGTAGTGAATGGATTAAAAATGCCGGTCAGGGGTGTGGTTCTGAGGACTTTAAAAGAAGAGGAGAGTCTGTCTGTCTCTCTCTGCTTCCACCATCTTGCAGTGTGAGAACCCTGGTCACTGTCACCACCACCAAGAACCTCACCAGATGTGTTCCCTAGACTTTGCACTTCTGAGCCTCTGAAAATTTAAGCAATAAATTTCATTTTTTCTTATAAATCACCCAGTTGTGTGTATTTTGTTATAAGCAACAGGAATGGTCTAAAACAGCAAATCACTGAAGGCAGGTGGTCCATCTGTCCATCATCCACCCACCCACTCACCCACATGTCCACGCACCATCCATCCATCTGTCCATCCAACTATCCGCTAATCTGTCCACCTGTCCACCCACCCATCCACCCACCCCCATATTCACCTATTCATCTATCTACTTCCCTATCACCATTCATCCATTCCCCCACCTGTCTATCCGTTCATCCATCCATCTGTCCGTCCATCCATCCATCTCCCCACCCACCCATCCACGTATGTATTTACCCGCTCGTCCCCACCCACCCACC
>NW_007727447.1:113769-119910 GCF_000696425.1 Galeopterus variegatus
ACCCCTCCGTCCAGCCCTCCGTCCAGCCACCCACACACCCGTTCCTCTCTCCAGCTTTTCCTCAGTGTCGGGCCTCTCCAAGGTGAATGAGTCGGTCTCTAGTCTCAGACACCCACACGCTGGGGTGGGGGCAGCCCTTTCACAGGTTTTGGGTGGCTGTGGGGCCGGGCAAAGCCCCCTGCACAGCGTGTGGGGCTCTCGTGGGGCTTCTTCCTCCATCTGCGTATCTCACAGACGAGATCACTGTCCCCTGAGGCCAGGGCCCACCTTCTGCTCCTCTGGCCTCTCCCACACTGTAATCAAGTGAGGCTGGGAATTCAGTAGGCGCCCAGTAAATACCCAGGCCGGCTGAGTCACCCCTGCCTGCCCCTGTGCTCACTGCCGCTGTGCCAGTGGCCCCATCACTGCCCTCCACACCAGCCTCCGGGCTGATCTGCTCGCCTGTCACCTAAGCCCACCCTTGGCTCAGGGCCCGCTCTGGGCTCTGGCCCTGTTGATGGGCCATGGGGGGGTTCGGAGGGCGAGCCCCAGCATAGTGCCGGGCTGGCAACTCTAGCGAGATGGACAAGTCCCTGGCCGGGATCCGCCCAGCAGAGCCTTGAAGGGCTTAGGGACAGGCTGCCCACCCCAGGTCTCTGCTCTCCATTCTCTGAGTGGCCGGCCACACCCGCATGAGTGTCCAGGGAGGACAGGCCTGCCCGCTTATCACATGCCCCAGAGCAGGCACTGCCTGTGCTCAAGTGGGGCCTGGGAGGTGGCTTCCCAGGGAAGGACCCACTGAGGGCCATGTGTGGTGGGTGGCGGGCTGCTCTCTCGGGCAGGGGGAGGTCTAAGATCTTTGGATTCTTGGGGCTGGTCCCCAACATACCTCTTGGAAGGGGAGGTGGCAGCTCAGTGGCCACTGGTGGGAGGGCCAGTGAAGGGGGGCCCTCAGGTGCTTGCTAAAGCCACCACCCCTCTCCCGTCCCCCACACAAAGCAAGTGCCAACAGCCCCAAACTTTTGTAAATCTTCCATTCAATTTGGAGAATTGACGTTGAGCCCAGAGTCATGTCCGGAAGGGCTTTCTACCAGAGAGGCTGGGCCCTGCCAGGTATCTGGGAGCTTCCCGAGAACAGGGAACAGAGACCAGCTTGGGAGTCGGTGGTGATGTCAGATGACTTAACCTCAGACCAAAGTAAACACAGCAGGGACGCATCCCACTCACCCACCCCAGTGCTGGTCCCTGACCCTGGTCCAGGAGAGGAAGGGGTGAGCGTGGGTGTGTGATTCTGAGCCACCAAGTGACCACAGTGGGCTGCCCAGCTGGGGTGTAGCCACGGCCCCTGGGGGTGGTGCCTGCCCCCCGAGTCTGCCCCACTGGCTTCCCTTCTAAATGAACTGTTCCCAGCCTGCCCTGTCCCACTGCTCCAAGGCCACCTGTCTTAGGAGCGGGGACAAGGCAATCTCTGACCACCCTGCCCACAGCACACTTGTTCTGTGCCCGGCACCTGAGACCTCCTCTGTGTGATTGTGAGATGGGGCGAAGCTCCCAATTTCGCAGGCATGAGCACTGCCTGGGGGAGGGGCCCCGGCTCCCCACGTGCACAAGGATCGATCTGCTCACGGGGTGCCCTTCCCTGTGATGGCGTGTTTGGGTCCGTCCATCTCACTCTGCTGTGAGACCCACAAAGCAAGGCCTCTTGCTCACCACGTGGGGCACAGACGGTGCCAGTGCACTTTGTGGGCTGACCATCTGACACAGCCTATGATGGGAAGGACCCAGTCAAGCCCAAGCTGAAGGCCTCTGGGAAGTTCCAGCCCTGGGGCCTCTGTCCTGCTGCAGGGCCCAAGCTTGGGGGCAGCGGGGAGGCAGCTCAGCAAAATGCAGATTCCTTGGCCGCACCCAACCCCACCACATCTGGGTCTACATCAGGCCTGCTGGGCATGGGCAGGTCTGAGGTGACAGGTCTTTATGCGCATATGGGGGCAGGTGGTTGTGGCTTAGGCGAGGTGAGGATGTGCCAGGAGCTGCCTGGGACTAGGATCGAGAACAGGGGCAAAAATGGGGGACGGCTGGCCCTGCCCTACTGCTGGGGCATCACATCCACAGGGACATCCGCCAGCCAGAAGGAGACACTCACCAGCCTGAGCTGGAAGGGAGGCACACCTGTCCTTACATCTCTCCCCCCACTGCCGCCTAGCCGTCCAGCTATTCTGTATTGAGCGCCTACTGCATGCAGAGTCTTCTGACAGCAAATACCTCCTGGATTAGCTGAAGGGCCCACTGGAAGGGTCTCTGTAGAGACTCTCCCCAGAGCCCCCACTGATCACCCCCCATCACTTGCCCCTTAGTTTTTTTTTTATCTCACTCACCGCCAGCCGGTGGTCTTGCACACAGCTCTATGGGCAGAGTGTAGAACAGTGCCTAGCATACAGGTGCTGCTCAGGGAGGATCTGAGGAATGAATGAATGAATGAATGAATGAGGAGCCACGCTGAAGGATGATGCCAGCCAAGAAGTCCCTGGTGGCCTGGCTGCCCCAGCAGCCCACCCCAGCCCATGGGCACTGTCCTCACAGCGGCCATGCATCCTTGCCTTGACGAGCTTCAGTCTCCCCTTTCCTCATGTGTTCTTGGTGACCTCATAGGCTCCTCCCACTGTTGGCCTCTGACCCTGCCCAAGAAATGTGGGGTAAGTCAAGTGAGCTGAGAGATATTGGCAAAGAGCCCCCGGAAAATTGCCATATGGTAGGGCAGGCACCCTGTTTCCAGAATGTTCCAAGGACCTGAGACAGCCTGGGGGCCTGAAAGGCAGGGAGAGGGATGCTTCCATGTCCATGCCCCGCCAGGTAGGTTTGTCAGCCTCTGCTCCAGAACAACCAGTGTCAGATGGACCGTGCACCCAGAAAGACTGACAAGGGGCTACAGGTGGCAGGAGGGGCCTTCCTCAGCGGAGGGCTTGTCCTGGAGGGAGCAGGTGGCAGCCGGCAGAGTGGGACCCTGGGACCCTGCTCCCACCGTCCAGAGTTCTGGACCCTCCCGTGGCTTCAGGCCAGCCACTCACTCTCACTATCAGAGATTTCTCTCCTTTCTGCTGACCGACCTGCGGGGCCTCCTCAGCCCCTTGCCAGCCCAGAGAGTAGCGGTTGAGCCGGGTCGGGCCCTGCCTCCCATCAAGGAGCAGGCCTCACCTCTATCTGCTCACACCCCACCCTCAGCTCTCGGCCTCACCTGAGCCCTAACCCAGCCTGGCCCCACCTTACCGCACCTGCGTACCTGGCCGTGCCCTTCCCTCTCAGCCCATCCCCACCACCAGCCCTTCGTGCCCTTCCCCAGCTCCTTGGAGCTTGCGGAAAGCTTGCAGCCAGCCCTTGTCCACCTGCCTCAGTGTCCCCCAAGCCAATGGGGCCCTGGACCCCCACAGCAGGCTCCTGCACAGCTCAGGGCATGGCCTCGCCCAAAGCCCAGCCTGGCCCAAAGCCCTAATGACTTCTCTGACTGGCCCCAGGGGTGCTTGGGCAGCTAGTTAGTATAATTTTTAAAATACAGAAACATACACAAAAGTTAACGAACAGAGTATTCGCTACCCAGCTTCTACAATTCCAGTTCAGAGCCGTGTTGTTTAATCTCTCGACCCGACTCCCCACCCTCTCCGCTCGTTATTTCCGAGCAATCTGCACGCAGCACATAACTACCCGGGAATTCCTCCGTGCGCACCTCTAGCAGGCGGGGCCTCTTCTCACCCTGGCGGTCGGTTCATCCAGGGTAGGCAGGTGCCTGCTTGAGCCTTTCCCTTTTCCACTAGTTTTCAGAATAATGAGCCAAGCAACTGGCAAACAGCTGATGAGCGCTTTTCAGTATCTTACGAAGGAATGGGCATCTAAGGTATTTGATATGTTTTAGTACATAATTATTTTTTGATGCTCCAATTGTCCTGTTTTTGATCAGCCTCTTCTAAAACTTTTCAGTGGGCAGCTCTAGGAAATAATGTCAAGACGAAGGAGCTTAGGAGTTCTGCAAACATTTCCAATTCAAATGTAAGGACTGGTCTGTCCTTCACTCCTTTGATTTTTATATCTGTGTCTCTTTTCTCTTCCACTGAAAATCTGGGTCCAGACGAATTTAACACGACTATGTATTTGATAGATGCACGTACACACGTCACTTCAAAATCACGATGCCAGTATCATTACTCACGATACGATTCACTGGGTTCCTTCTGTCCCTTGAACGTTAGTCATAACACAGATCGTGACACTCCATTGTGTGGCTGTCCCGTAGCCCATTGCAACCAACTGTGGCTGTCTCTCACCTGTCACTAGTACACGCAGCATTGGGATAAACAGCCTTGTGTGTGTATCCTCTTCTCTTCTTCCGACATATCTTTGGGTTAGTCGCCAGCAGCAGGATTTCCAGGTCACACGGTACATGGGCTCTTGCTAGTACGGCCGGAATCCCCTTCCCACCAGAGTAGGGTGCCCGCTCCCGGCCTGGCCCTCGGAGTGCGCCCTCCCATGCCTGGAGTTCTGCCAATCAGATAGGTGAGCACTGGAATCAGAGTGCACTTTTAATTTGCGTTTTCCTGTTGATCGTTTTTTCATAAGTACAAAGGCCACAAACCCCTCTGTCTTCTTGTGAACCGTTCCTGTCTCTCACCCGCCTTCCCACAGGCTAGTATCATCTTCTTTCTCTTGGTTTTAGATGTTCCCGGTGATATTAACCCTTTTCCTGGGATGGAAATTGCAAATACTTTTCCCAGCTTGTCAGTTGTCTCTTTTTCTTCACCAGTGGTGGTTTTTTTCTTTCTTTTTTTAAAAACTCTATTGCATCTGGATTTCAAGACACAGTTGGAAATGTTTCCTGTTCTCACCGGTTCTTGGAGAATTCACCTGCACCTTCTCATAGAACCCGCATGGCTCCGTTTCAGCGTTTACATTTAAGCCTCTGGTCCCAATTTGCTCTCTTTCCTTCTTTCTGTATGGTTATCCCGTCACCCTGGCTGGTTTGGGACGTGGAGGTGCGGGCGCTGTTGAGTTCTGCACGCGTTCATTCAGAAAGTATTTACAGGATGCCTGCTGTGTGCCCTGCAGAGGCAGACTCCCCCCTTCTGGGCCTCTGCCCGTTTTGAATCTGATGTGATATGCTTCCAGGAATGTTCCCTAGCCTCAGTGGCCCGAGCCTCTTCATTGACCCCTTCTGCAAACACATGCTGTGCCCCACTGTGTGCAGGCACCACGCTAGTTGTAGGGAGCCAAGGGTCAAAGGCCTGGAGCTGGACTCTGTCCGCAATCAAAGAGCTGACTGTCCAGTGGGGGACACATCAAATCAGCCCAGGGGCCCACTGAAGATCCGGAGTGTCTCGTGAGTTACAGGACGGAGAGTCACAGCTGAACTCTACCTACCCTCCCTGCCACGGGGTGTGGGGGATGCCGGGGACAGCAACGTCTGGAGAGAGGCCGGTCTTTTATGTTTGCTGCCTGTCCCCGAAGTCCCCGCCATGTGCTGAGACGCAAACGCCAGTGCAGGGCGGGCTCAGGCAGCGCAGGAGAACCGCACAAACCTTCCCAACCGGTCACCCACCTCACCCCCACCCAGGGGAACCCACGGGCACAGGTGCAGCACGGGGCGGGAGGGTGGGGAGGACAAGGCATCCATTCTCCACGTCCCTAGGGTGGTGCAAACACCCGTCCCTTGAACTGCCCAGGCTGACCCGCCCGCAATGCCCGGCAATCGAACACGATCCAGACCCTGGCTGTGCCACCCACAGAAGCTCCGGCAGGTCCCCCACCCGCACGGCTCTCACCGGGCCACCCCGAACGTCGCTGTCCCATCTCACCTCCCCAGTCTGGCGGCCCTAGTGGGCAGAGACCCGAGCACATTCCCCGCCCGCAGCTCGCGCGCCTGGGTACCCAGGGGGCGCTCATAGAGTGTTCGCGGGGCCAACACATCGTCATCCCCGCGCCGAACGGATCTGCCCGCGGTACCCCGGGGTGACCCTCTGTTCCCCTTTCCTCCCACCCCCTCTCCGGAGCGGCTCAGAGGGCGGGAACGTGGGTGCCTACTCTGGCCCTCGCCCGCCCGCTCGGCGGTCGTGGCACCTGCCAGCCCGAGCCTTCCTCCCAGGCTCCGCTGGGGGTCCCCGGCCGGGCAGGTGGGCGCAG
>NW_007727447.1:120659-128964 GCF_000696425.1 Galeopterus variegatus
CCCGTGAGCCTCGCCCCCCGCGTCTCCGTCTACAGCGCGCGCCGCCCGCTGCTCGCGCGCACCCACGTCCAGGGCCGCGTCTACAACTTCCTCGAGCGCCCCAGCGGCTGGAGGTGCTTCGTCTACCACTTCGCCGTGTGAGTATCGCGGGGTGCGCGGGGACACTGTCCTGGAGACACCTGCCGCGGCCCCGACCCCCGCCCGCGCTCCCACCCGAGAGCAGCCCGGAGGGAAGAAAGGGGTTAGTGGGGAAGTCAGAAACAGGACTGTCCCTTGAAGTTCAGGGACGCTGCTGTGGCTGCAGGGGGGCGGCGGGCTGCGGCCCTGCCCGGGCATTGGGGGGCTGGGGGGAAGCCGGCCGGGGAGGGGGTGCTCGGAGCCCAGAAGCTGGCTCCACGCGTCCCTGGAGGGACGGTCCAGGTGTTAATCCTTCTGGGACGCTGCTGGGGGAGCTCGCCCTTGGGTACAGTACGGAGAATTCCCCAAGGTCGCCTGGGACATGAGACTTAGGAGACCCCAAGACTGGAGGGCTCAGTGCTCCCTGGTGCCACGCATTTCAGACCCTCCGGTGCCCAAGCAGCCGCGTGCAGGCAGGGGTCTATCCGGGACAGGGTGGCAGAGTGGTGGTGCTCACTGAGGGGTCAGCGTGGCGTGGGGAACACCCACATTAACCGAACCAAGCTCATGAAACTTGCACAGATGCAGAGAACGGAGGGTGCACGTGGAGGGGACGCATGGGTACGGTTCAGCCGTCAAGCGCAGGCAGCTGTGCCCTGGAACTCAGGGCAGGTAGCAGCCCCACCTGGCCCTCCCTGTTACCAGGTGGCTCCAATTCCCAGTACGGCATGCCTGCATGGGGCAGGGCACTTGGCTTCTCAGGGACAGGGGCACAGGAAGTTGTCTCCCGGAGGGGTCAGGCCACTCTCCTTGCTGCCTGGAGTCCCCCCACCCCCCACGTCCCAGTGACCCTACTTCCTGGCTACCCAGACAGTGGCCTTGATATCGAACCAACCTCTGACCTGTGAGCCTTCGTCCGACTGTCCCCTTGGCTGATTGCCGGGGTCTTCTCTGGGGACTGTGAGGGGGCCTCCCTGTGGCTCCGCATCAGTGATGGAGCTCACTCTGGCTGCCTTGGCTTGGCCTAGGGCCAGTAGAGAACTGGCTGGAGGGTGTCCAGGGGCTTGTTTAGTCCCACTGGTAGCTACCTCCTGGGCTCCCAGGGGCGCAGCAGGAGCCAAGACCTGACCGGCTTGAAGGATCCTCTCAACTGGGTGGGGTGGTGACCCCTGGGTGGCTGCCCTGCTTGCTCAATGAGGCAGGGCCTTCCACGGCAGGAAGGGCAGGTCTCAGGGGCCACTGTCCACAGACACATGGTTGGGCCATGCTCTTAAAGACTTCTCCACCCAACGCCTGCCTCCTGAGGTGTCGGGGGTGCTGGAGCTGTGGCCGTTGCTGGGCTATGGGAGAGGAAGGCACTGCCCGTGGCTGCAGGAGGAGTGGCCTGTCTTGGGGTTTAGGGAATGTCCGTGTGCAGTGGCCCCAGGAGACCCCACCACAGTCTGATGCCACCGTGCTAATGTCTGGCAGACGCCAGGCTCATGGGTGCCGCTGTGCAGATGCCTCCTGACACTGGCTTGCTGGTCCTCAGACTCCCTGAGATGCCCAGAGACGGGGTGGGCCCCACAGCCAGATGCTGGAGAGGACCTTGCCCAGCCGCCTCTCCGTCCAGGAGCCCTGCCTGCCAAGGCGAGGTGCTTCCAGATGCCCTGCTCAATCGCATCCGGGGGTGGCAGGCCGGCGGCAGTGTCGCCGGGCTCTGGCTGTGGCGGGTGCACGGAGGAAGAGGGCTCGCCGCACCCCAGAGGAAGTCTCTGCTTACACTTGTGTTTTCTTCCTGATTCTGATTGTTCAGCTCTCGGAAGTTTGCTCGGTAGAGTCTGCCTTCGCCTGGCCTCCCCAGGAGCTGGCAGGGCAGAGGCCGAAAGGCTTCTCTGCCACTCTGCAGCCAGGAAAGGGATGCTTCTCTGAGGGCGTGTGACCTTGGTCCAGTCTTCTCCGGCCCTGGGCCCTGTCCCTGTAAGTGGTGTGCTTGGCCTTGGAGAGTGGTTGTGAACCCCACTTTTTGTGGGGTGGGGCTGGAGGTGGACCCTAGCTAGGCAGGGTGTGTGGCTTGTCTGGTGCCCGGGAAGGTGCCCCATCGCCCCCAGTGTCTCTAGGAGTCAGCAGGGCCTCAGACACCCTGAACTGGCCAATCTTTTGAGGGAGACCTGGCTTTAGGGCCGGGATCACAGAGCAGCTGGAGCCTGGCCACAGCTTTGTGAAATGTGTGGACGGTGCCGGTCAGGCCCTGGTGTTGCTCTAAGAAGCATCCGAGATGGCGGCAGGGAGGGCTCTGTCCTTGGCGAGGCAGACTGCGAAACGTGAAGGACTACAGTTTCTGGGCTTGCGGGGACCAAGCCTGGCCTTGAGGGCTGGGCTGGCTGTGTGGGCAGTGCAGTGGGCGGGCAGGGATCGAGGTGACAGCCAGTATGCCACCGTCCGTGCAGGCCTGGGGCACACTCTCCTACGTGCGGCTGGGGAAGCAGGCCAGGATAGCCCATCCCCCTCCTTGGGGAATCCCTGTTCTGCTGAGGACAGTGGTCCTTCCTGTGTTCCTTCTGTCCTTCCCTGGCTGTCCGGAGCCAGGGAGCAGGACACAGCACCCGGCCACCGCCCTTGCCTGCTTGGGCTTCCCGCCCCCCGTTACTCCCAGCCCTTTTTAGTGGCCTTAAGTGTTCCCACTGTGGGGCAGCTCCCACCCTAGCTGAGGATATGGTGGGGTCCAGGCAGCCCCCACTGGACCTAGGAGTCCTAGCCACCTTGCTGATGTGCCTTGCCCAGGGTCAGAGGCATCCAGCCAGCATCTGCAGTGGTTGCTGAGACGCTTGGAGATTCTGGTTGTGGCTGCA
Source organism: Galeopterus variegatus (assembly GCF_000696425.1). Classification (NCBI taxonomy): domain Eukaryota; kingdom Metazoa; phylum Chordata; class Mammalia; order Dermoptera; family Cynocephalidae; genus Galeopterus; species Galeopterus variegatus. The sequence continues at coordinate 123,608 of NW_007727447.1, forward strand.
AAGAGGGACTTGAGGGAGGGGGCCCAGAGCAAGTGGAGACTGTCTCCCAGGCTCTGGAACCGAAACCTGGCTCGGCACCTTCTGTCCCGCCCTCCCACAGCCCTGTTCTTCCCAGGTCCCCAAGAACTTTCCGCTGGCTTTTGGCGGCAACTTCACAGGGTGTGTTAATCATTGACGGAGCTAGAAGCTGGTCCTCGTGGTTTACTGGGCTGATCTGGCCCACCTTGCCAAGAGCAGAGGCCAAGCGGAGGCTGGTTTCAGGCCATATCACCCAGACCCTGCAGCTCCCAGTGCCACCCGCTCCCAGGCTCTGGCATTAGAGTCCAAAGCAGCCACCACTCAGTTCTGTGGACCTGAGAAGGGACACCAGTGGGAGGTCAGAGTATGAAAGGCCACAGCTGGCCACGAGGCTGGGCGTGGAGGGGGATGGGGCTGTCGGGTGGGCCCTGATCCCGTAGGACTGGTGTCATTATACGGAGAGGAGATCAGGACACAGACACTGAAAGAGGGACGACCACGTGAGGACACAGGAAGAAGACGCCACCTACAAGCCAAGGAGATAGGTCTCAGCAGGAACCAGTCCTGCGACGCCTGGATCTTGGATTTCCAGCCTCCAGAATGTGGGCGAATAAGTGTCTGTCGTTTGAGTTCCTGTTGCTGGCACACCTGGGTTCAGCATCCCCGAACACTAATGACCCTCCCTGTGTGGCGGGGCCACCCTGTGCAAGGTCAGGGTGACAGCCTGGGAGCAGCATGTCAGCTACTGCTGTGACCTCTGCCTTGTGCTGTCCTGGCTGCTCCAGAGCTGGAAGCAAGCCACATCAGGCTAGGCAGCAGCAGGACAGCAGAGTCCGGGCAGGCAGGCACGTCATACCCACCCACGGGTGCTGCAGTGACAGGGCCGGGTCTCAACTCTAGAGGCACCAGCTACCTGGAGTCCTCATCCTGCTGCAGAAGCCAGCTCCCGAGCGTGCTCCTCCTGCGCTCCGTGTCCTCGCTGGTGTGATTGGAGCTCCTCGGCCAAGGCCCCGGCTGCGGTTAACAGGAAGGTCTGATCCAGCTGGTCTGGGGAGCCTGAGTGTCCGCTTCCCTCTCCAGGTCGGGGTATGGGGAACGCTGCTGCTCTGTGGACCTCACTCTGAGTGGCTGGGGTGCAGACGTCTGGGTTCTTGTCTTGAGCCCCTGCTTGGCCGGCTCCTGAAGGCAGGGCCCCACCTGTCCCCTCTGCATGCCAGCCTCCTTGTCTGGGAGACGGACCGGCTTTTGGCTCCTGCAGCACCTTGCTGCTGATTCCAGACCCTGTCCACCGATGAGAAGGATGGGGCTAGGACAATCTCGCCTGGGGCTCCTGTGAGATGGGAGATGGCTTTCAAGGATGGTGGTCTGTGAGGAGGACATCCCAGGCCCAGGACGAGCCAAGGGGACATGTGCCCGAGGTGAGACGTGGGTGTGTGGTGGGTGCTGGGAGATGCTGCAGAGAAGCTCCTGGAAGCCGGCACGTGCTGGTGCCTGGTCTTTGCTACTGGAGGAAGAATAAGGTGGTGAATGTTACCGCTCTGGGCCTCGTACGTGGTTACAGGACTGGGGAGTGGCGGGGTCTGGCTTCGCTCTGGGGAAGCACCTGGGAGGGGGTGGCGGGGCATGGAGGAGCTGCCACACTGAGGCTGTAGCCGAAGTGCCACCACAGTGCCTCGGCCGTCCAGTACAGGATTGGTGTCACCCCTGCCCCCAGCCCTCCTGCATGGCACTCTGCTCCCACCATCAGGTCCCTGAGCACGTTGGCGAGCCCCTTGTGCCCGTACCCCACCTCCTGGTGGGTAGTTGTTTCTCTCCATGGCTGTGCCTGGCACCGTGAGAAGGCCCGGATCTCACAGACAGCAAGATTGTCCTGGCTGGTGGGGTGTGAGGAGGAGCCTGCTCGTTGCTCTGCTGTCGGCTGGGTGACCACAGTGACCTGAACCCAGGGAGCCGTTTCTACATGTGGCTTCTGTATGTGTGACAGGACTTGGCCTCTGAGGACATTTGTGTTCCACTGCCCGCGTGGGTGCTGGCTGGAGAGGGTGGTGGGCAGGGGCAGCCTGGCCCTACCCCAGGGCCTCGGTGAAGGGTGGAAGGAGACAGGACAGGGCCTGGGTCAGGAGCAGGGTTCCCTGCCCTTGCCAAGTGCCTGCCAAGAGCGGCTGTGTAGATGTGTGCAACTGCGAACCCTGGGCTCAGAGAGGGCATGTTACCTGCCCAAGGCCACACAGCCGTGTGTGCGAAGGCTGCCTGACTCTGGGGCTGGGAGCCCCTTCTCCACGTGCCACCCGAGGGCCAGGGGTAGGGCCAGGCTGTGTGGGGTTGTGACATCGACCCTCTGGTGGCTCAGCTGTGTGAGGAGTGAGCGTCGCTGTGTGTCCTGGAAAGAGTGAAGAGAAATCACCTGGGCAGGAGGCAGCTGCCCCCTGAGACTTGCGTGGAGCCTGCAGGGCCCCGCCTGGGCTCCACTCCAGCCATGACTGTTGCGCCCACCCTGGGTGTGCTGGGGCCGCTGCTCGGAGGGGGTGGGGTAAGCAACCTCGAGACGCCTTCGATCTGGCTGCCTCCTCTGCCCTAAAGCCCTGCTGTCCAGAACCACAGCTGAGGCTCAGCTCTGTGGCTCCTCCTCTGGAAAGTCCTGCCATGTCACCCCAGGCAGCGTGACACCTCCCTTCTTTGTGACTCCCATGCTTGGCATCCCTGGTGGCTCAACCTCTTTGGGTGTCTTGTGGGGCGTTAGCATGCACTTGTCTCAGCGCCCCTGGGTGTTTGAGGGTCTGCGTGGGCAGGCGGGGCCACACGGAGCTGTCTCACTCCTCTCAGGGAGCTCACAAGGGGTCCCTGGAGTCCAGCCTCGGAAGCCCAGGCCCCTCCCTGCCTTCTCCACACCCTGTGACCTGGGCTGTGGCTGTCAGGCCTGCAGCCTGGCAGCTCTGAGCTCCACAGACAGGCCAGGATGGGTGACGTCTGTGGGTATTTTTATCCAGCGGCATTCTTGAGTGTGGGAAAGCGGTGGACAGGCACTGTGGGGACCCTCCTGTGTCCCCAATCCATGAGTGTTCTGAGAGGGCAGGGGTTCCCCATTAGGCTCTTCTCCATTTTGGCAACATCCCTGGCTGGGAGTGGGGGCATCCAAGGTGAGACCCAGGAATCTGTCCACTTTGTGACCACCTCCTGGGAAGTTCCGAGATTAGGTTCAGGGTGTGGGGACTGAGCCAACCTCATCTGGAGTGGTGCTTCCACAAGTATCTAGGCAAAGGGCAGTGTGTCCTCAGGAGGTGGCTGGGCCCCTCTGCAGAAGCACAGTCCCTGATAGAGGATCCATGTGCAAGGCCACAGGGAATGCCACAATTATTGCCCGTGGAAGCCCCAAGCACCAGAAGACCCAGCTGTGGGCCCAGGTGCTGCACAGGATGGACTGGCAGGTGGGCTGCAGAGAGGATCTGGGCCGTCGATCAGAGCAGGATGCTTAGAATAGGCTGCGCATTGTCTGCCTGGGCCCCTCCAGTGGGAACGTCTTGCTCCTTGATTGGGGAGGCTGACCCCAGGGCACACCCTGCCCATGCTGGGGCTCTGGGCCTGGTTCCACTCATTGACTTGCAGATGGGGATGACAGGGTCACCTGCAGATGGGCAGACTGAGGCCCCACCCCTCTGTTTGTGCTGCACCTGGAAAGCTTTTCGGCTTCTGCCGAGAAGCCCTTCGATGCTGCAGTCTCGAGCAAGATGACACCCTGCTCTTGTCATAAGGCCCAGCATGCACCCATGGGCACCCCCACTCCCGCCTGGCCCTTGCACCCGATCTGCAGATGGCGCCCCCTGCTGCCTCCAGGAAGCCCCCCTGATGGCCGCCCCTTCCCACCTCCCCAACTCTTGCCCTGCACCTGTGTCCTGACAGTGGGCAAGCTCCTGGACACCCACCCCTAGGGTGCAGGTTCATGGGGGGCAGGGGTCATGGGCTTCCCGTCCATGTCTCCTGAGGGTGGGCACCCTTCTCTGCTCCCTCCCCGAACCATTCTGTCAGGCAGACTGGATGCTGTCCTCAGCATCTTCCCACTGAACTTGCTACGTGCACAGATCTGGAGAGCTTCAGGAATCAGGAGCTGAAGGCAGACCAGCTGGACAGACACACCCCTCGCCTCTTAACTCCCTTCACCCCTGAAACACTCCTCCGTATGGAGGCAGCCCAGCTACATTCGGACCCCCACCCCGGGGCCGGGGGCTGCCTCTTTCACCTACGCTTCAGGGGTAGGCTACGAAGCTCAGGCATGAGCCAAAGGAGCCCTGACCGAGGGACAGGTGCCTCCCGCCCAGAAGTCTCCCCCCAGAAGTGACTCTCCCCTAGGAAACGTGGGGTGTGTTGGAGCAGCCCTGGGAACCCTGAGCTTCAAGCATGTGATCCTGGCACAGTGTGGGGTTGGCATTCTATGCCATGACATCTCCAGTTGTAAAATGCCACGTCTGTGCTCTTGGCTAGAATGGCCAAAATATTATAAAACATAAAGCGTAAATAATTAAAACAGCATGAGACCAGCATATGAACAGGCAGATAACCAATGGGACGGAATAAACAATCCCACGTACAGACTAGATGGCATATGGAGATGTAGTAAAAAAAAAAAAAAAAAAACGGTATTCAATGAACAAAATCTCTTCCTACCTCTAGCTTCCTAATTTTCCTACTTAGAGACACTAGCTGTTACCAGCCTTGGGCTTACCTTTGCAGAGACAGTGATGCGGGCAGCGTCTCAAGCCAGTGGGGGAAAAACAACTTTTTAATGAGTGGTGCTGGGTAATCTGATGGCCACTTGGAAAATGAGCCTGAACCCACTTGTCACGTTGCACACCAGGGTGGCTTCCGAGTAGGTCAGAAAGCCACTGCAGTACCAGAAGGGAACTGGGAGTTCTCCTTGAACCTGAGAGTGTGGAAGCTTATCCATGACTGGAAAGCCAGATGCCTTGAGGAAGAGATTTGTGCACCCACCGCATGACAAAGAAGCAAAGTCGGTGTGACAGCATCGCCTTGGGCGATCGGCAAGCCAGGGGGGAGGTTGCAACGTGTCGCAAAGGGTTAATGTCTCTACCAGAGAACGAGTTTCTGAAAACAGATGAGAACCAGCAACCCCACGGGAGACCGGGAGATCAGCCAGAGCCAGGGTCTCACCTTCCCAGAAGGACAAACAGTGCGGCCTGTAAACCTGCGGGACGGCGCCTCCTTCACTGTTGGTGAGGGGAGTGCAGAAGATGTCCCCACTGGGGTCCCATCGGACTGGCCGATGAAATCCAAAAGCGTTTGCTGGCGGAAACGCAAGATGGAAGACTGGGGGGGGGGGGGTTGGG
>NW_007727447.1:129964-168451 GCF_000696425.1 Galeopterus variegatus
TGGGGGGGGGGGGGTTTGACAGCGTCTAGCGACACTGTGTACGTGTTTATCTCTGACCCAGCAGCCCCACTTTCTGGAATCCGTCTTCAAGGTAGTGGCAAAAACAGGAAAAGACGCATGTGCCAGGCTGTTCGTGAAAGTGCCGTCTGTCATCGTGAAGGCTGGGGAACTGCAACGCCTGTTGCAGGAAGCTGGCTGAGGCAGCCAGCGTGGAGTATCACGCAGCTGCAAAAAAGGAAAACGTGAGATCTCTGTGTCCTGCTAACGGTGTGATTGCCAGGATATTTTTTAAGTGGGAAAAGCACAGGTGATGAAAGTATAACAGCTACGGTTCACCTGGTAAAGGGTGAGGACGTGAATACTTAGAAACACGTTAAGAATAAAGGTGCTGCAAGGCAGCCCGGAGCGTAACAAATGTGACCTCGTGCAGGAGGGAGGGGCACGGGGAACCTAGATGTCTCTGAATACACCTTGTTTTATAGATGTGACTTTGGAACCATGTAAATAGCTTGCATAATTTTGAATTTAAAAAAGCAACCTCTAATCTCTTAATTAAAATCCCCAAATCTTAACTACAAAAGGCAGTCTCTCAGAATCAAAATGAAACAAACCTAGAAATGTGTACTGAGCGTGCAGAATAACCACCCAGAACGGGCTCGTTTCAGGTGACATATCCCTGGTGGGTTATCTGCTAAGGACAAAGGGACCTGTGTTCAGTGACATCACCGTTGTGTTGTCCTAAGACTGCTGCTGGGGATTGTGAGTTAAGGCAAGTGAGTGATTATGTCGGTGTCACTAAGAACTGAGATTTTTGGTATGGAGGGAAAAAATGGGTGTAAATTAGATGAGGTTAAGCAAAAACCCTGCAGCCCTGCATTTGAATAAGTGTCAGTCTGAATTCATGATGATTTTATTTTAAAGGTATTTCTCTGTTTGCTGGAAAGGGCTAGAAATAAGGACTAGCCCCAGACTATGGCTCTAAGTCTCATTTCACCCTGAAAGAACCCAGGGCTCCTGCAGAAATAGCTGAGTCTAGGTGTGTGGCAGGAGACGTACGAGCTGAGCCTGGAGTGTCCCAACACTGCAGAAGGCAGGGAAGTTATCAGAGGTCACAGGGCCACATCACAAGGACTTGGAGGCAAGCTGAAGATGTGTCCCCAGCTAGAGATATGACAAGGTGGGCCTCATCCAGAGGAACAGCTGAAGTGGGTTGACATGCATCCCTGGGGTTTAAATCCGTGAGTCCATTCTGATACTTAGGGACACACCGGTCAGTCCCCTTTGGAGGTTAATAGGGAGATGACTCACAATTATGAGTCCTGGTGAACAGACAGAGGGGACCCAACTCCCATCGTCTGCTTCTCTTGGTGAACTGTGACTTGAGGACACCAAACAGTGGGCAAGGACGTGTGTCTTTAAGACTCCCGCTGATGGCCAAAGAGACGCGTCTGCTCCCGGGGAGGTCAAGGACTCGGCATGGGGCTCCGCAGCTGCCGACCTCTCCAAAACAGATGGCTCGGCACTGACGATAACCCATGTCATCGTCTTGTCATCGTGATTATGGGTGAGTGCGTGACTCTGTTCAAGCCTCTGGATCTAAATACAAGTACATCGATAATACTGGGGCTAATGGAACATGCTAAGTCACACTACAGGGATGCCAGCTGCAAAATCCCAATTGTGGGGCTCTCTACAGGTCAGATGACCTGATTTATTTAATAAATAAATGACCAGAAAGTTAAAAAGGTAGGAGGGAAGGAGGGAAGGATGAGAGATTGAGTCTAAGGACCCTGTACCCACCGATTGTGACAGACGATCTTATTTAATCCTGATCAAACACGCCCTATCAGCATTGCTTTAAAATACTTAGGGTGCACTGATGCATTCCTTTTCGTGTTGTGTTGGTGGCCACCGCCTCACCCGCCAGGGCGTGTGCCCCGTCATCTTGTACCAACCACATCTGCCATGAGCTGCGCTCTGCCCAGTCGGGAGCATCTGGGGCTGTTGGGATCCTTTTGTGAGTGGCTCCCTCCCTTCTGGGGACAGGGACTTTCGGGGGCCCTGGAGCAGACAGACTGGGTTTACAGCCTTCGCACGCCTTCGCTTCTGGTACATAACCTCAGCTATAGAACAGGGAGACCAGGCTTCCCTAGCGGGTGGGGTGAGGTTAGAATCTGGGGCACAGTGTCCAGGGGCTGTGTGGCCTGCCTGGAGCTGGGGCTCAGGACAAAGGATGCATGTGACGTTGTCCCTGACCTCAGGCTGAGACCAAGGTAGTGACTGGGGCCCGGGGAGATGTCCCCACACATCCTGGGGAGTCAGGGAAGGCCTCGTGGCAGAGGTGTCGGCCGGGAGTAGGTGGGGCGTGGAGGGTGCAGTGTGGACAGAGACCCAGGGGAGGACGTGGGCTCACAGGTGGAATTCGGGGTGATGGCAAGTGAGTTGGAGGGTCAGCAGTAGGGGCCTCGGAGGGCCGTGGACTCAGACTGAGGTGGCTGGGCTCTACCTGAGGCTCACAGGTGACGTTGCCATGCTTGTGTCTTGGAAAGGCTGCCTGCCTTGAACTGTGGCTGTTTAGGTGTCCAGCTCGGTCCTCGCCCCATAGCTCCAGGCCCGTGGGTCCACCTTGCACATCTTTAGATGGCACATCGTGTCTTCTCCCTGCCACACTGTCCCTCAGAGCCCGTGTCCTGCAGTCCAGCATTCTTGTCGTAGATGGCCTTTGTGGTCTGCCGCCGCCTCCCCACACACGGAGGGCCCTCCTGGACGGGCCTTCTCAGCCTAGAGGTCACACACTGCCCTGGATCGGGGCTGGCCCAGGCAGGCAGTCAGACGGATGCAGTTGGCTGAATGAACAGTCACTGAGGAACCAGGCCCGGCCCCTCCTCCTCTCCCTGGCTGCAGGTCCTCACCGCAGGGCTTAGCGGGGCAGGTAAGGCCTCGCCTGTCTCCAGGTAATGAGGAGCTGCAGGAGTCTTTGAGACATCACTGGTCCTTTAGGGGTGTATATGTGGTGGGGGGTGGTCACTCCTGTCCTCAGCTCCCTCCACGGGGATGAGCTGTGTTATCCCATGGTGACCGATTGCTGACCCTGTGGTTGTGCTCCTCCTGGACTCGGTCCACCCTGGGCCCCCTCCTGCCTCCAGGGAGTTCCTGCCACGTGGGCAAGAGGGCGTGGAGAGGGCTGGGGCCTCACTCTTTGCCCCAGCAGTGGACAATTCAGGGAGGACAGAAGCGAGCCCCACTTCTCAAAATGATCGTCCTCCCCATGGGAGCGGTGGTGGCCGAAATCTGGGCTGGGTCAGAGGACTGACTGGTTTAGCAGGAATCGGTGAGGGTTTTTCCTTCTGTGTGGGAACCCGAAGGCCAGAGAAGGTGAGTGGCTTGCTCGCAGCTACGCAGCAGGCTTCACAGCCTTTCAGACAGACCTTGTCTGACACCTGACCTGAGTGACAGTGGTTTTTCCTTTGGACTCCCGGGCCTGCCCCAGTGCTTGTGTGACGCTTAGAGCTCCTCTTGAGCCTGGATGGCTGAGGTTTACTGATGTCCCAGCAAGACCCCTCACCCGAGTCCCACCCTCACGGGGTACATGCACGACAGGGTCTCAGGAGAAGTGACAGGGCCCGGATCCCAAAGCTGGGGGTGAGACTCCAGGTGGGGTGAGTCCCTGAGTGGCCTGGTCCCTGTGGGCAGGCAGGCTGGGCAGGGGTAGCCACAGGGGCAGTGCCAGCCTCACTGCTGTCCTGTGTTTCTCTGGGTGAACAGAGACAGCGCCCACCTCCCTGGGTCCTTTCACAGGGCTCTCTGGCCAGTGTGTGGCAGTGGGCGGCTGCTCTGAGCCCCCAGGCAGCCGCGAGGGCAGGGGTGTTTGTCTGCGTGTGGAGGCCTCAGCCTGTTCCGGCCTGAGGCTCTGGCCCCCTGTCCTCACACATTGCCCGCTCTTCCTCTGGTGGCTCTGATTCCCATGCTCTGGTCCACATTTCTGGAGGGGCCTCAGGTGCCTGGATGGCCAGCCCAGCCGTAACTGGGCCTTCAACCAGAATCTTGGATGTGACCATTTGCCCAGTGCCCTGTGCCTGCTGCTGGGGGACTCTGTGGACTCAGCAGGGGTGAGGGGTGGGCTGCGCCAGAGCAGCCCCCATTCCAGGCAGCCTGTGGCCAGGGCCGTTCCAGGTGCTCAGGTGTGAGAAGGGAGACAGGTGTGCCACCAGGGCTGGGGGGTGGTCCTGCCTCTGCAGTGGGGTACGACATCTCTCTCTGGCCTGGAGGACGCCTCAACCCTGCCAAGCAGTGCTTTGCTCCCAGGCACAGGGTCGTCATGGTTTCTCATTTAGGTCTCCGCCATCCGTGTGCAGGGGGTCCTCCCGTCAGGCGTGTCCACTGCCTGGAGGCCCACCCCATGGAGGGGACCCACTCCCAGTTGGTGCCGCTGCAGGCCCCGGGCTTCTGGGGGGCGTTCAGGAGTGGGATAGACCTCGTGAGCCTCGTCCCCCTCGCCCCTGCTGGGTCCAGAGGTAGGACCTGTGGGGTAGGACCTGTCCAGCCAGCTGGAGTCGGCATGCTGGGCGTATGGCCTGGCCTTGCCCTCCCTGGCATGTAGCCTTGGATAGTCACCTTCTTCTCCAAGGCTGTCCTCATTCAGGATGGGGCCTGGCGCTGGAGTGACAGGCCAGGTGTGATCATGCGTGTGCCTGCATGTAGCCGCCGGATGCCTCCCATGTCTCCAGCCTCAGAAGGGAATGGCTTCTGAGTTGATACCTAAACCACCCACCTAGCAGCTTTCCAGGCCATTCCGTTTTGTTCCTGAAATAGCCTCTGAAGCTCTGTCCGGGTCATGGATCTCGAGGGTGGGTGAGATAAGGCTGCGCTGTGTGGAATGTGTGCTGGGGGCTGGGCATGGCTTCCTCTCACCTTCGACCCCACCAGCCTCTGTGGCAGAGGGCCCTGGGAGGCCCCTTCTTCATGCATGCACATGAGTGTGTCAGGAGGGCAGGACGGCATCAGCGCCAGGCTGAGTCTGCTCAGCCCCAGATGTTGGCCACCCACACCTTCGAGTCCAAGTTTCTGGGTCTCAGGAATTGTGGCCCGTGGCTGCTGTGGAATGTGGGGAAGATGCAGGACCCAGCATGAGGCAGGTGCCCCTGAAGGGTGGACAGATGGGTCGGTGGAGAGATGAGGGGTGAGTGGATCGATGAATAGGTGGGTAATGGGTGGAGGGATGGATGGGTGCGTGGGTGGGAGAAGGCAGAAGTGGATGGAAACACGCTGGTTCCAGCATCCTCTGGGCACACTTTGCCGTCTGCTTTCCCGAGCGGGAAGCCTGGAGAGGCTCTGTGCAGACGTGGCTCTGGCCGGCCTTGCCCTGGCATGGTTCGGTGGGTTGCTGCTCCGCCGCCCGTCCTAGCAGCTGATCGTCCCCTGTGCATCCTGGGCTGACTTAGCCAAAATCTGAGACTCAAAAGCTGGCAGTCTCCTCAATCCGGGGAAGAGACCCAGCCCCATGTGTCCTTCTGGGATTCATGAAAGACTCAAAGCCCTTTCCTGGCCAAAGGGTGTCTTTGTGGGCATAGGTTATAGAGAGCCCTGGGGAGCCTGGCTGTGGAGCCTTCTGGTGGTTTGAACCGTGGATCAGTGGGCACTGTGTGGATCGTCACTGCTGTCCCTGGGGCTGCCGGGCCACTGCGAGGCGGGCGGGCTGGACTCAAGTGGGTGTGGATGGGGAGGGCCGTGTGGCCTCGGGGTCAGTGTCTGGGGCCAGCATCTCTGACGCACGCCCTCCCTCTGACCGGTCTCCTGCTGAGTCTTACACCTGCCTGAGACTCCTGGGAAAGGCCTCTGGTTTCTAGAATGGGCAGCCTCTTCCTGGTGCAACAAGGACCACAGGCCCTGGCAGCACTGCCTTGCTCTCATCTGTTGGCATTTGTCAGGACCCTACCGTGTCCCCGGAAGCCCCTGCCCATAATGGAGCCGTGGGCCAGTGCTGTCACACATGCTGTCCTGTGGACATTTCTGCTGATGTGCATGTGCCCTGGATCTTGCTCTTGGGCTGCTGACAACCCAGTGGGGCGTGTGCTCGAGTCCACGAGCTCGGGGGGCCAGACTGGAGCGTGAGGGGCAGGTGGTGTGAAGGGGTGGGGGCACGATGCTGGCAAGGACAGCAAACTCAGAGGGTCCTGGAGGTGGGGCCTGGGGGCTTTGAGGAGCGGAAAGGAGAGCCCTTGCCCCTGGCTGCCAAATCATGGACCAAGGCTGGGTCCATGTGACTGGGCTTGGTGCTCAGGTTTCTTCCTGGTGGCCCAGCAGCCACAAAGGGTCTTAGCGGGTGGGGGTAGCAGCTTGGTTTAAGCATCATGAGCTACTGGGTGGGGGTCGGTGGCCACAGGAGGGCCAAGGACAGTGGAGCAGGTGAAGGGGGCCACCAGGGACCTTTTGGGGATGTCCCTGCTTGTGGGACATGGCCAGTGGGAAGCAGGGACAGGACTCCAGGGGACCCCGGTTTGTGTTAGGTCAAAGAGTGGGGAATCTGACACATTAATCTGCCTCTGCTCATCCTTGCCCTGCTGCAGGACATCGGGTGACCAGTGGCCTTCCTGTGTCCTTGGTGAGCCTAATCCCTACCTTGCTTGGCCAGGAGGCAGAACAGGAGCCAGGAGTACAAACGGCCTTTGAAAAGCCCTGCCAGCCCCGCGAGGCGGAGGCTGTTTTCTGCTGAGGATGTTTGCCCCGTCCCCTGGACAGGACTGCTCAAGGTCCTTGCTGCAGCCCCGTGGAGGCAAGGCACCTCCTGGGCAAGCGCTGGAATGTTCTGGCTGCCCTTGGCACAGGCGTGGGCGGGTGGGGGCCCTGTGCCTTGCTGCCTCGGTCCCCAGGGCAAGCTCCACCTCCCAAGCTCTTATCAAGGCCACCTCTGGCGGGTTGCCTGCCACCTCAAAGTCACACCGCCCCAGCGGGCATCCAGGGGCCGATCAGCCTTTTCCAGGGGCTGTCATGTGTGGGGTGTGCTCCAAGTGTGGGCACCCTGCTAGGCTGGACACACGCCAGCTCAGGGGGCCCCTGGGTGCCTGAGCTGATGTGTGAACCCAAGTTCACAGGACTTGAGGTTCAGAGTGGTGGCTTCCCCATTTCCTGAGACCCCAGAACATTGTTCTAGAAGAGGCCTCAGCCCCTGGCTACAATTCAGCAACTCCAGGGTCCCCATAGGTACCTGTGGGCATCCCCACAGTGGGGCCATCATCCTGGGAAGTGTTCAGTAGGTGGGTCACAGGGAGGATTCTTCCAGGCTCTGCATCCAGTGGGCTCACTGTTGGGAGCCGGGCTGCTTTGCTGAACTGCGGGACCAGGATGGCCACCCTGTCTCCAGAAGCCAGCCCTGTGGATGACAGGCATCTCCAGTGGCACAGCAGGTGGGGTCCGGGCGGGGTCACTTTGGGACAACTAACATGTGGACTGGGTCTGGCTGACACGGCAAGTGGCACTCACCGTCGCGGACGCAGGCTATAACAGCAGGCCAAGGGCCCTCCCTGGGGCCAGGACACGGGGAAGTCCAAGTGCGGAAAGTCCAGAAAGTGGCCACCCTGGCCATGGCTTACGGGTTTTGATTTTCAAATGATTGCTTATCTGAATTTTCTAATTAAAAAATATTGGTTTTTTAAATAATAAAACATCATTAAAATTAAAATAAGCTGCAAGAGGCCTGTAAATGGGTTCTCGGGCCTTTGGAGTGTTTTCTTTTTTGTCTTTTTCCGTGTCCGGCAACGGATCACAACCCTCAGTGTCGCCCCCGTACTGGACCGGGACCGGCAACGGGATTGCAACCCTCGGTGTTGCTCCCGCGCATCGCTCAGCCAGTGAGCGGGAACCGGTCTGTACGTGGGATCCGAACCCTCGGCGGGAGCAGTAGCAGTGCGCCACCAGGCCGGCCCAGGAGTGTTTTCTGGTGTCTCAGGGCTGAGAACTCTGGGTGGGTGGAGGGTGGGGGGCAGGTGCCTGGGGGTCCTGGGTGCTGGGGTCCCATGGGCTACCAGCTGCTGGGCACTGTCTCTATATTAGGCCACAGACCAGGCCTGGGTGTCAGGTCCTGTCCTTGGGGATGCCTGGGAGGTGGATCCCCTCTGGGGGGTCGTGCCTGGGGAGACAGGAGCCGTAGTGTACGAGGGGCATCTCCTCTTTGTTAAGGAGAGGGCAGGGCGGAGTTCCCATGTAGTGCATGGGGCTGGCCACTCCCTTGAAAGGCCTCACGTCCAAGGTTGCAGCTGGTGCCACAGCCCCTCATCCATCAAGGCGGGAGGCCCCAAGGCCCTGGCTGCAGCTGGCCGCTCTCAGGGGCGGTGCCCTCTGTCCTGCACGTGGCCTTACGACCAGGCCAGCCAGGGTCTGTGTCAGAGGGAACGGTAGCCCCCACCAGGGCTGAGACAGCTCCGCGTTTGTGGTCCCCGCAGCTTGTTCAAGTGGGGTTGAGGCCCGAGAGGGGCAGACGCTCAACCAGCGCCACACAGCTGGTGGGCAGGGGGGCTCTGTCAGGTGACTCTGTCTAGCGCTCCCTGGGTTGCTGTGTGCAGCCCCTGCCCTGGGCCCACCTGCTCACACAGTGTGCCTTGGACAAGCGCCTGTGGGGTGTTGGGGCTGCTGTTCAGGGCTGCTTTTCCTTCGGGCAGCCAGAGCAGTCTCCTCCCCTGGCCCAGGGAAGGTGGTGGGCTCATGGGCAAGGCTTTGCTGGCCATGAGTGTGTGTGGATCCGGGAAGGCCCCTTCCTCCTCTGTGGATGTGCTCAGGGTGCTGGGCCTGAGCCAGGGTGCTCTCCAGCAAGTCCCGGGCTGGATGCCATGGCTGTGGGGAGGTGGGCCTGGCCTCTTGTGGGTGGATCAGGGAGGGAGGGGATGGGTGGGCGTGGGGCCCTGGCTCCCACCAACACACTCTCCTGGAAGCTCCCCAGGTCAAGTGTGGAGGAGATGGGCTCAGCTCCCCACCACCTCTGGTGTTCTCCGTGGGCTGAGACCGTGTGTGTCCAGGCAGGCCTGCTGGGTGGGCAGGGGCAGCTGCAGGCTCAGCCACTCCCCTGAGAATCTGGGCTGCATCAGGCACCAGCAGTGCCCCTGGGAGCCCAGAAGGTCATTGTCACCTGGTGGCCAGCGGGTGCAGGAAGCGAATTTTACCAGGAGGTTCTGGATTTGGGCGGTTCTTGATAGCACCTGCTGGGCTTGTAACCTGACCCGTCCTTCCCCAGGGAGCTCAATGATGACTCAGGTCGCCTCTGGGGAGCCCACACCCGAGAGGGCAGGGGATGGGGGGGGGTTGTGTGCATGTGGGGGCTGGGCATGCACAGCTCCCTCCTGTCCTGGTCGGGACCTGCCCATCCACAGCTTGCGTCAGGTGGCTCAGGAACATATTTGAGTCTTCCTGAGGTCTCTGCCCAGTACGTGTCCCTAACGAAGCTGCGGCAGCGACCTTCGTTGGAGGAGGAGGAGATACAGGCAGGCTCTGGCCCAGCTGCCCCTCTTTATAGCTGGGGAAACTGAGGCCAGAGCAGAGAAGGAGCCTCCGAAGGGGCAGGTGACACCTTAGCTGAGCTCCTGCCTGGGTGGGTGCTTATTGGTGGGGAAATACCCTGGAGCTCCCCTCCCCAGACTGGGGTGCACCCCTCCTTTGCAGGAGGAGGAGGGGTCACAGAAGTAGAGCCATGGGGGACAGGGAGATGGGGGGACTGGGTCCTCCCTCCTGGGCTGGGCAGCTGTTCTCAGGGGTGAGGGGCTGGCCAGGGTGGCTGGCTGGGGCAACTGCAGCCAACCTGCCACACTTCATTCTGTCCTGGAGCAGGAGGCAGGTGGCATCATGGACATCCACCCGGCCTCAGGGGCTCCAGTCTGATGAGACCACACCCTGGGGAATGCCGCCCCCAGTGGGCTGACAGCCTTTGCAGAGCTGCTGCCATCAGGCCGCTGCTCACGGCTGGGCCACAGGTGCGCTCGCCACGTCATCCAGGGCCTGCTGTCCTCGTGGGGGTGGGGTGGGCTCTGCCTCAGCTCCTGCAGGGGTTGGCCTGGTGGTTCTTGAGTTGTCTTATCTGGAAATGTTGCTTTGCCTCCCACAGATTTGTCACCCCTTTTCTCCTGGGTGATGG
Organism: Galeopterus variegatus; assembly: GCF_000696425.1. Lineage (NCBI taxonomy): Eukaryota > Metazoa > Chordata > Mammalia > Dermoptera > Cynocephalidae > Galeopterus > Galeopterus variegatus. The sequence continues at coordinate 140,082 of NW_007727447.1, forward strand.
AGTCGCCAAAGATTACTCAAAGCCCATTTCTTCTGAGCCGTGAGAAGCCCTGAAAAGAGGTTAATCTCCCGGAACCCTCAAGAGCGAGGCGTTCCTTCCATTTGGGAAATTAACCATGAATTGGGGTTCTCTTCCCGTATTTATTCTCCAGACCAGAAAGTTTCAGCAAGGTAACATAGGTGGGGTTTTTGCTAAGTACAGTTTAACAAGTTTAACAATAGAAGCTGGTAACATTCAGTAAGGTGACATTCTATAATGCAATTTGCAACAAAAGCTTGATTTTAGCAAACATTCTCTTCTTACAGCAATTTCCCAGTATCTTTACCTATCGATCGGTAACCTGTCTGTGAGGAAGCAGCCTTGCTATGTTACAATTCTTTATCTTACAACAGAGACTCAATAGCCTGGGGAAAATTTCCTGTCCTTTGCAAGGTCAATGTTTGAAACTGCAAGGCTTTGGAAAACCAGGCCCTGTGAAGTACATTTGTTTTATGCATACCTCGCATGGAAACAGGGACCACGATAGTTCTTAGTTTACAGAGTGAAGTTTTCCACCTTGGCTCTGTGACGTTTTGGTCTGGGTCATTCTCTGGGGTGAGGGGACTGTTCTGTGCTTGTAGGATGTTGAGCAGCCTCCCTGGCCTTGACCTGCCAGTAGCACCCACCCCCCAATTGTGACAGTGGAAAATGTCTCCAGTGTTGCCCAGTGTCCCCTGGAGGGCAGAATCACCCAGTCAAGGGCCCTACTGGGGGTTAATTGTGGGATGAATTTAAAAGGTGACCACATGGCAGCCTTTAGAACACAGGCCAGTTGGACACTGTGGTTGGCTGTCACTGTGGACAGTGCTGCTGGGTGTGGTGGGTGCCACCGTGGGAGCGGGGTGATGGTCTTACTGAAAGATGGGGCCGAGGTCCAACGTCAGTTGTGTGGCCAGCCTGTTCGCTGGCCACATGTGGCTCCCATGCCCCCCTAGTGGCTCCATGTGGCTCCCCGTGGCTCCCATGGCTTCCCCCTGTCCTCCTGCCCCCGTGTGGCTCTGTTCTGTCTGGGGCTCCCATGGCTGCATGGTTGGTGTCTTCTGGTAGGTTGGAGTGAACCCGGGGAAGGTCCTTACTGCTTTTGGCAGAACACCGATGGGCAGAGGAGACGGGGCTTCTGGGTGCTCTCAGCCCTGTGGGGACAGCTGACCATGGGCTGTGTGGCCCCAGCATCCAGCTTGGGATTTGGGGGCATCTGGAGCACACCCCTGGGCTTGTTCAGACCCCTGGGACATCCATGGTTGTTGGTGATTGGGGTAAGTCTATGGATCCACGTTGGGACCCACGAGTGGACCCCAGGCCTTTGTGGGCTTCTGCATGTGGGCTTCAGCCCCTGTCCACCCTCTGTCCCCACATGTGCCCTAAGCTGTCCCCGCCAGCCTGGCTGTGGTCTTCCCAGCCCACTTGGGCCCTAGCCCCTGTTGTCCCTGGTGGGCAGGGTCCCCAGTTCCACGTGATTTGGGGTCTAGCTCAACTGAGGTCTCATCTTGGAGGTGTGCCAGCTGTTCATGCTGGGGTGGGAGGAAGAGCACTCTGCAGGGGTGGCAGTGGGCCATGGCTTTATCCCCCAGCTGCCCAGACTCCTGAGGGTGGGACTGAGCTGTGGATGTCCCCTGTGGCACCCTGGTATCTGGGAGGGAGGTGGGTGCCCAGCAGGAGGTCAGAGCTGGCTTTGACTGGAGCTGCCTCCTCTTCCCTGGGTCAGCTGGGGATGGAGTGGGGGACTGGTCCTCTGGCTTGTCCCAGTGTTTCACAGGGGATGTGATGTGGTGGGAAGGTCAGCTGAGAAGCCACCGGAAGGCAGATAAGCCTCAGGAAGTGGCCCTGCGTTGCTGAGAGCCACAGTCCGGGGGAGAGTCAGCTGTTGGGGCTGTTGAGGTGACATCAGGATGCAGTCGGGGGGAGGCTGGGGAGCTGGGGTTCGGGAAAGGATGGGCTGCTGTCCTCTAGGCCTGGCTGGGTGAGGGGAGGGACTCCCATGTCAGTGCCTGGGGCACGTGGGCCCAGTGTGCACACACCAGCTGACCCCCTGTCCCTCCTCCCCTGTCCGCTCCCCTGCAGACTCAGGCACGTGCAGATTTGAGGTGTGGGGGAGGAGGGTTGGCACTGCTGGGCAGCAGGGACCCTGCCTGGGGCTGCCCGCTGCCAGGATGTGCTCTTGTCCATTCTGTCCCTTATCTGTATGATGGGGTGGCAATGGCAGCTCCTCCCGCAGACATTAGTGACGTGCGTAGACCCACACTGGGGACAGTCAGCGCCTGGTGACTGCTCACCCCGCCAGGGCTCCTGACCTTTCCAGTGCCATGGGCCCCTTTGACATCTGGGGACACCAAGGACTTCTCAGAATAACTTTTTTTAAAAGCAGCTTTATTGAGGCATAATTGTCACACGATAAACTGCACATGTTTAAAGTGGATGATTCGATCAGTCCTGACATACGTAGGTGTCCACGAAACCATCACCAGGAGAGAGACCAGCATGCCCGTCACCCCCAAGTGTGTCCTGTGCCCCCACAACCAGGCGGCCACTGACACCTTCACCACTATAGATTGCTTTGCGTTCTGTAGACGTTTATGTAAGTGGAATCTCGCAGCAGATGTTCTCTCTGGCTGCTTTTGCTCAGAGTCACTGTCTTGAGACTCGTTTTTATTGCTGGGGGTCAGTAGCTCATCACTGAGTCGTGCTGCGCTGGGCGGATAGACCGTTTGTCTGTCCATCACCTGTTGATGGACACTTGGGCTGTTTGCCATTTGGCTCTTACAAGTGAGGCCATGAGGAATTTGCGTACGAGTCTTCGTGTGCACAGATGTTTTCATTTCTCCAGGGTGAGTACCCAGGCGAGGGACGGCTGGGTCCTAAGGTGGGTGTGGGTGTCACTTTCCAAGAAACCGCCTGACTGTTTTCCATCCCAGCCGCCCTGTTCTGCGTCCCACCTGCCATGGCCGAGGGCTCCCACGTGCTCGTCTCTCCACGTCCTCAGTGTCCTCGGCAGCGCTTGGCCTGGTCGCTGTCTTTGACATCAGCCGATCTAATGGGCGTGTCGGGGTTGCCTGTTGGGGTTTTGCTTGGCATTTCCTGGGTGATGTGTGGGGCGTCTTTCCATGTGCTTATTTGCTGTCTGTCTTCTTTGGTGAAATGTCTAAATCTTTTGTCGATTAAAGAAAATTGGGTTGTTTTGTGATTGTGAATTCCAAGAGTTCCTTTTGATGACCCTGTTACGTTCTAGTGCACGTTATTACACTTTGGACACAAGTCCTTCATCAGACGCGTGCCCTGCAAGGATCCCCCAACTGTGGCTCGTCCCTTCGTTTTCTTAATGGCATCTTTCAAAAAGCAACAGTTTTAATTTGGATGAAGTCTAATGCATCAATTTGTTCTTTTATGGATTGTTTTCAGTGTTCTATCTCAGAAATTTTATCTGTGTTTTCTGCTATAAGTTTGTGGTCTCAGGCTTTGCATCGAGGTCGGAGGTCCCTTTGAGTTCCTTCCTGTATCAGCCGAGAGCTGTGGATGGGGCTTGCTTTCTGCCTGTGGGTTCCCATCTGTTCCAGCACCGTTTGCTGGGAGGGCCAGCTCTCTCACTGCCCCACAGGCCACCACCACCCCGATCATTTCATCTCGCCTTACCCTCCTAGTGGCCCTGTGGGACGAGGGCTGACCCAGGCTGCTGGGACCCAGGACTCTCTGGACCTCGAGTCCCTGCAGTCTGCAGTCTTCAACCTTTCAGACCCCCCCGCGCTGCTCTTTGAGTGGGGTGGGCAGGGCTGCACTGCAGAAGCTGCCGTCTCCTCTCCTCCTTCCTCCTTCATTTTCGGGTGCCGCCCCCCAGCCCAGTGTCCTCGGTCCTGGTCAGAGATTCCAGAACCTCTGATATGACAAGCCATTGACTCCACCCGTCCATATGCTGGAAACCAAAGGCAGGTCATTGACGTGTCGACAGACCAAGTGACAGACCATCTCAAAATCTGTCTCCCCCTCACACCAGCACGTCCCCTGATGATCCCAGCTCTGGGTTCTGAGCACAGCAGCCTCATGGCCTCAAATGTGTGTGTGTGTGTGTATGTGTGCATACTGTGCACGCGTGCATGTGTGTGTGCGTACTGTGCATGCGTGCGTGTGTATACTGTGCATGCGTGCATGTGTGTGTGTGCGTGTGTATACTGTGCATGCGTGCATGTGTGTGTGTGTGCATACTGTGCATGCATGTGTGTGTGCATACTGTGCACACGTGCGTGTGTGTGTGTGTACTGTGCACACATGCATGTGTGTATGTGTACATACTGTGCAAGCATGCATATGTGTGCGTGCTGTGTGTGTGTGTGTATGTGTGCATACATGTGCGTGTGTATGTGTGTGTACCTTGCTCACAGGAGCAGAACTGGAAGGGACCAAGATCCCTGAGGCTGGCCCATTCATTTCAGGGTGAGGCGTCTGTACCTAGACGAGGAAGGTCATGGCCCCTGCTTTGTTGTGGGATAGGATAGGGCTGCGGTCCTGGCCTTTGTCCCCGACCAGAGCCAGGAGGGGAGGGTGCCATGCTGAGACTTCCTGGGTGGGTGGAGGGCCAAGGGAGGGGGTGCTGGTCTATGATTCGGGCTTCCTGCCTGCCGGGTGACCTTGGCCAGGCCTTGCCCCGTTAGGTCCCCTCCCTGGTCTGGGAGTGCAGGAGAGAGGCACACCTACTCTTCCACCCCTACTTGTTTAAGGAGCAGATGTGATAAGGCTGTGGACACAGCCAGGTGTGATTCTGTCCCCAGGCATTTGGAGGGGAGACCTCCATGTATCTGAGCCAAGTTTCAACTACAGTTGTCTCCCAGACATTCAGGGCCTGCAGCGCCCACCCCACCATGCCCTAGCACAGGACGGGCATGAGCAGAGGGGCTCTTGGTGACGGTGTGGGCTGACACCTGAAGGCCTCTGTGTTGTTGGGGTAAGTGTCCTATGCCCCACCCCTGCCCTGGCCCCTGAGGTGGGAGCACCTTCCGGGCATAGTGGGTCACAGTGTCCTCTCAAGTCCCCTCTCCCCAGTTTGCCCCAGGTGGCTCCTGCGCACAGGATTGACTCACTGTGCATGCAACAGAACTTTCAGAAGGTTCCCTGTGGCTGAGATGTGGCCAGCACAGGACAGGAGGGCAGGTGGTACGAGGGCCCGCTGGGGGCTGGCCCGGGGTGAGTGTTATTTCTGATGTCCTTTATTGCTGCTCCTACATTTGCAACAGTCAACTGGGAAGAAAGTAGTGGCCAGGGGCTTTGGAAGTCCAGGGATGGGTGTTGGGGACTTAGAGAAGGTAGGGGGCCCAGTAGGGACTGACCTGGGGGTCTGTTGGGAGGGGGCTCATTGTGCAGTGAGTCCTGCCTGACTGTGATGCTGGTCCTTGGAGATACTGGCTCAAGTGAGGTTCCAGGCCCTTCCTGGGGAGCCGGCTGGGGAAGGAAGGGTCCTGTGTTGGGAGCCCCAAGGGGTCAGGGTCCCAAGTGGCTGCCCCCACTGCCAAATGTCCATGCCGTCTGGGCTGACTGTTGTCAGAGCATGCACTCTCTTGTCCTCGGGCAGGGGTGGGTGGTGGGCCGAGGTCTCTGAAGTGTTTATGATTTGAGGCGTCTGCTGGAGGCTCACCACCCAGACAAAAGGCCCTGTGTCAGAATGTTCTACATGAGGTGGGAGCCCAGTGGAGGGACTCAGAGTGGGGGTGGCCACACCCTCAGAGTATCTGCCTTCCTCGGGCAGCTTTGTGCAGCTGGCAGGAGCTGGGTTGGTTACGAGCAAGAGGTGTCCATGGCTGGGATGGATGGTTCTAGGGCCTGACACTGTGGCTGTTCTCCACAGGGGTGAGCCCTGGCCCCAGCGCTTTGCGCAGACTTGCTCGTGGGGACCTCACTGCAGCCCTGCGCTGGCCTCACTTGCAGGCAGAGACACCGCGCACAGGATGTGCAGCCAGCACAAGGCAGGGCCAGGGGGAGCCCAGGCGGCCGCCCTCAGGAGTTACCCATGTGTGCATGTGTGCAAACATGCATTTTCTGTTTACTGTGGGAAAATACATGTAACAGAAAGTTTACCATTTTAAGCATTTTGAAGTGTACAATTCAATTGTATTTGGTATGTTCATAATGCTGTGCAGCCATCACCTCTTTCTGATTCATGAACAATTTCCTCACCCCAGAAGGAACCCTGTACCCATCAGCAGCTGCTCCCAGTCCCCTCCCCAGCCCCTGACAGCCGCGGATCTACTTTCTGTCTCTGCGGATTTGTCTGTTCTGCACATTTTGTAGAAGTGGAATCATATGACACGTGGCCTTTTGTGCCTGGTGTGTCCTTCTAGCATACTTCTCTCAGGGCCTGTCATGTTGTGTGTGCAGAGAATTTCGTTCCTTTTCTTGAAGGACACTGCTGTGTGGAAACTGTACATTTTGTTTGTCATCTTACCCATCCATGGACATTTGGGTTGTTTCCACCTCTTAGATACTGTGAGTCTGGCTGCCATGGACACGCCTGCACAGGTTTTTGTCTGGGCACCTGCCTCAGTTCTTTGGAGTACACACCTGGTGGCAGATGCGGGTCCCATGGCGCTGGTCAGAGCTGGCCTGGGGCCATCCCCTGAAGCCAGTCCCCTGGCCAGGGCCTCTCCTGGAGCTTTCGTGGGGGGCCGCCCCAGCAAGTCTTGGTTTTTGGTCACTTCAGCTTCCCCTCCTGCCTGGCCCCCTCGGCCTCCCATTCACTGGCCCTGGATGAAGCCCCTTCTGTGGATCAAGCCAACTCTGCTCCTATAGCTCCTGGTTCAAAACGGCAGCCAGCTCTCACCCCCCAGTTTCCACCTGCAATGAGAAAGGGCTGCATTGATAGTTGCCCCCAAGACACAGTGAGGGGAGATGGAATGTTCCAGAGCTGGACCCTGGGAAACCTGTTCTCTTGAAGGATGGCAAGAGACCCTGCTCCTTCTGTGCTGAGCACCTGAGTAGAACCCGGATCATGATGGGGCAGAGGCCAATGCCATGTGCCTCAGTCTCCACCCTGGCTCCTCTCTTCAACGTCCCCTCTCTTTCTTATCTTGAAACTTCAAAATCCCCCACTCCCACCCACAGCTGCCTTCCTTCCCTCCACCCCCAGCCAGGAGAGACACCTCGTGCTTCCACCCAGCAGTGTCTGGGCTCATCCTGCTCCTGGGGAACCCCACACCTCAGGGGTGTCCCCTCCTGCCCAATCCTCACATCCTTCTTCCTGTGGGCTCTATCTCAGTGCCATGGCACACGCTCGCCTGTGCCTCCAAACAGAGAGTCCGCCCTCAGCTCTGTGCCCCAGGCTGCCTACCCACTCACTCCTCACGCTGTCCCCTGGCCAGAGCCCCTCCCTGACAGCCCGCTCCTTAGAATTGATTTAAAAACATCAAACATATGTTGCTTATGAAAATGAGAAAATCAAGTGTGACACCATGAAAATAACAGCTGAAGACGTTGAATTGCATACACCAAAGGGTAGCAGAGGCTGCAGCCCCCGCCTCAGAGCAGTAGGGCAGAGGGCGATTTTCAATCACTGAAGATATAGTCAGTTTTGAAGCCATAACTTTGATGAAGGACAATAAAACAAAAGCTATTTAAAAAGCAAAGTCACACAGAAACTTCAGTCACTTCATGCAGTCTTTGATCAAGAAAACAAAAGAGAATTTGAATTGTTAATATAGTTAAGTTGATAGACATGCACAACTTTGTACCCTATAAGCAAAAAGATGTACCTTTTGCAGTATTGCTGGAACACTCACAAGAGCTGATTTTATACCAGACTGCAAAAGCTTCAATACATGGTAAAATTAAGACCTATACTGGATATCCCTGATTTCAACACAAGTTGAAAATTTATGTTTTTAATTACGAGTTTAGTTAATGAAAGTTTAAAGAAAAATCTACTTAGAAATAAAAACTGCAACAACGTTACTGTATAATAAATCTAAAAATTAAAGGGATGTATGCATATCTGTACTCTGAGGCAAATTGATAGCTATGTGCACTTTATTATTTTTTTAAATTTATTTTAGTCTTAATTTATTTTTTTCGTGGCTGGCCGGCATGCAGATCTGAACCCTTGACCTTGGTGTTAAACTATGCTCTAACCAACTGAGCTAACCAGTCAGCATGTTTTCATTTTTATATTAAAAAAAAAAAAAAAAGGAAACTAAGCATGTGAGTTGAAAAGTCACATTAAGGAAATAAAGTCACAGCAGAAATAAATAAGGGATAAGAACAGAAAATAATAATAGAAAGCAGAAGGACCGAATTGACGATTCTTTCCAGGAGCTGGTTCTTAGTTCTCTGAGAAAAAAAGATACACCTTTACAATTCCCTTCAAGGAAAAACCTCAAGTATGTAACTAAAAATTAGACACAAGAAGGATTTTTTAGCAACAGAGTTAGAAAAAGTTGTAAAGTCAGTAGTAACTTGTAAAACTGTATCCTAACAAATTTGAGAAATTTTGCAACATGGCTAATAATTTGGGAAAAGATATGAAGTCATAACTAAGTTAGGAAGAAGTGTAGAAAATCTCAGTAAGTCTGGACTAAATTTGAAAACATCAGAGCGTCTGTGGTTCACCGTGACCGTATGAGAAAATAAGGTGGGTGGGAGGTGACCAAGACACTTGGCAAAGTGGTAACAGTAGCATCTAGATGCCGGCTCTGTGGGTGTTTACTGCAGAGTGTTTGAAAAACTTTAAATGTGGGATAAAAAAAATAGAAAATGCTTTTTATAAAGTCATCAAAAAGTTTTTTCCAGGAAAGTCTCCAGGCCAGGTGACCCAGGTCCTTCCCACTGTAGAGGTGGGACGCTGTCCACTGCCAAGAGAGCCGACCTGCGTTAGTGGCCAGATGGGCAAGCTGCTCGGGTTGGCTATAAACATCGTGCCGATGCAGACACCTCGAGCCAAAAGAAAACCACAGATGATCATAGGTACGAATGGAGATATGAAAATCCTCAATAAGATAACAGCAGACTAAACCCACAGTACGTTAAAAATGAGCACACACACATGATGATGATGAAGATAATTCATGAAATGAAATAGAAATCTACGTGTCCACATTCCAATGGACGTACCCAAGTAAATGGGTGGGGAGAGGGGAAAGCCATCGTAGAGCTGAAAGCCAACCTGCAGAGGCAGGAAAGATGCAGTCGGAAGGTCGTTAGGGATGCCAGGACACACTGGGCGGGAGTTCGAGGAGCAGGATGCTCTCAAAGGATCTCTCCAGAATTCTTGTTAGTTACGAACAGAAAAAGAGTAACTTTGCAGGGGCACAGTCTCAGGCAAGACAACCTTAGCCAAGCAATGCAAGGTAATGTCCCCAGGAAGGGCACATGCCAACCTCAAGTACCCCCAGATGGATGTCCTCAGGTACTGGCGTTCCTGCTGGAGACACATGACCTGAATCTAACAGGCAGAAGTGTCAGCCCACACGGAGAGATGCTCTACGGTTACAGGCCTGACCTCTTCAAGAATGTCATGGCCAAAAAAATATAAAGAAAGACTAAAGAACTGTTCAGATGAAAGGAGTGTGGGGAAATCTGATCGCTGGGTGGGACCTGTGGTTCCGCGTTGAATCCTGGCCGGGTAAAAGGCAGCTTCAGGGACCGTTGCTGGGGTCACTGATGGAATTAGAACACGGGCCGTGATTAGAGAACTGTGTCATATCAGCGTTGTTTCCTGATTTTGACAACCGTACCATGTGGTCACGGAAGAGAACGTCCTTGCTTCTAAGATACACGTGGAAATGTTTAGCAGAGAACAGGCACACCGCCTCCAGCCCACTCTCAAGAGGTTCCGACAGGCACAGCAGGAGGGGAGAGGGCTGCAGAGGGGACCGTGACAGCGCAGGAAGTGGGGCAGTGGGGACACCGCTGGTCACTCCTTACAGAGTCTCCATAGGTTTGAAATGAAATGATATAAATAAAAAGTTAGAAAGAAATGGCTCACGGCTTCATTTTGGATTCCTGTCCTCACCACAAGAACGGGTGGTTTACTCTCGTGAAATGTACGGATAGGGTACATCGTATCGCTACTTCTAATCGAAAGCATATGGTGATTCCCGTGGCTGCTGGAAGGGCTTCTGGTGAGCTCCCCGCCAAACATGAGAAAATGTTTTTAGAGGGTTAGGTTTTCTGATTATAAGACTCAGAAATGTTCATCAGAGAACATTTAGAAATTTTACAGAGGCAAAATAAAATGACTCCTTGTGAAAGCCAGAGATGCCTGCTGCTGTTTTCCTTCTGGTCTTTTTACCAGGTGAATTTGTATGTGTGCGGGAGTGTGTTTTTTCTTGGTCACTGTGTGTGCACGTGTGTGTGTCTGAGGGCACGTGTGCACCCGCACGGTGCAGTCAGCGGGGAGTCGCAGGTCCCTAGCTAGGCTGCTCCCCACAAGCTGCCACTTGCTTAACCCACTCGTGCCTCCGTTTCTTCATCTATGAAATGGGAACTAGGAGAACCCTTGCCTTGCGTGGTTGTTTGAGAATTAAATGAACTCCCTGCAGAATACTCTTAGGTTAGTGCTGGATCACAGGAAGTGCTCAGCAGCAGAAACCACCATTATTACATGTGTATTTGCATGTGCATATGTGTGTGAATATTTGGTAAAATTGGGATGATACTAGACAACTGATTTGTATCTTCTCTCCTATTGACATATCGTGGACATTTTCAACGTCATCCTTTCTTCTTTCAAATGCGGTAGTTTAATGGCTGCCTAATGTTTCCTCTGTGTGATTGAACGTAATTCATTTAACCATCTCTCTGTTGCTAATAACTGGATTGTCCACTAACTTACTATTATAAATAACATTGTGATACAAATTTTTGTGCATTCGTTTTTGCCCAGAACTCAAGATTATTTCCTTGGGTCGCGTTTACAGGAGAAGACTGACAGGATCAGAAGGTTCGCACATTTTTATGGCTCTGACCCTGTTAGCTAGGCCGCCTTTGAGAAGGGTTTCCTTTTTTTTTTTTTTTTTTTTTTTTAAAGATGACCGGTGAGGAGATCTTAACCCTTGACTTGGTGTTGTCAGCACCACGCTCACCCACTGAGCAAACCAGCCATCCCTATGTGGGATCTGAACCCGTGGCCTTGGTGTTATCAGCACCGCACTCTCCCGAGTGGGCCACGGGCCGGCCCTTGGGAAGGGTTTCCTAATTCAGCTTCCCACCATGAGGCTGGACATCACTGATTTGTCCCCCACCATTTATTTCAAAGCTGGGTAGTATAATGTAAACCCTTTGCCATTTTGATGAGAAAATGGACTGTCACTATTGTTAGTGGGGGTGCTTTTGTGTTTGTCGCCTCTTTGGAGTTTGGCTGTTCACTCACCCACCCCCTGCCCGCTGTGCACTTGTGATGCACACGTCTGTCGACTTGGTCGTTGGGAAGCTGAGTTAATGAGACGTGACTGCTGTCCTCTAGGAAGTGATACGCGAGTGAGTGGAGAGACACTTGAACAGGGGTGCGGTGTGTGTGTCTGGTGGTGGCAAAATCCTGAGAAGGGGGTGGAGTGGATGAGGGAGTGCCCTTTCTGGAGGGTGTTTGGGGACAGCCTTTGGACTGGATGGCGTTTCAGCGGACACCTGCCGTGATTGAGGGAGTAGGCTGAGCCCAGTTCTGTAGGAGGTGCGTCTGGCCTGAGGGAGCAGCATGTGCAAAGGTCCTGCAGTGGGAATGTGCTTGGAACAGCAAGCGGAAGAGCAGGGGTGGGGCTGGTGCAGACGAGTGGGGGCAGGTGGCGGAAATAGGGCGGGGAGGGTCCCAGGGCAGCCCTGGGCTGTGATCCTGAGAACAGTAGGGGGCCACCAATGATGACTGGCAAGATCTGTCCTCCCTTTTGTATTTTTTTTTTTTAATTTGAAATTTTAGACTTACAGAAAAGTTTCAGAACAGTACAGAGAGTTCCCATAGACTTCTCTCTCCAGTGCCCCTGCTTTAACATCTTACGTGACCAGGGTACATCGATCAAAACCAGGAAGTTGACGTCGGTATGAGACTGTCGACGGGACCATGGACCTCGGGCGAATCCCACTGGCTTTCCTGCCGGCGTCCTCGTTGTGTTCCCCACGTTGCATTCTGTTGTCGTGACCTGTGACGGCTCCTCAGTGTGTCTTTCGTGCCTGCGGTGTGTTGGGGCACTGGGCAGCTGTGTCGTAGGCTTTGGATTTGTCTGACGCACTCTCGTGGTCAGAACGAGACTATATATTCTCAGCGACAATGCCATGGGGCGGGGTTGGTCCCGAGGAGCACCTCCCGGCCGGCTGCGCAGGGTCAGCATCATGTTTCTGCTCGTGTTGACCTCAGTCCCCCGGATCAGGGTGCATCTGCCAGGCTGGGCCACTGTAAACTTGCCATTTTCCCTTCATGACTAATAAATATCTTGGGGAGACCCTTTGAGATATTGCAAATTCCCTTTTGTCCTCAGATTTTGCCCACTGATGTAGCCTGTGTGGGTGGGTCTTGCTATGACAGCTGTGACGGCGGCATCTGCAGAACGGTGGCTTCTGCTCCCTGCTTTCCTTCCCTGTCTACCGACGGGAGTTCTTCTGTAGGAACTGCCCTTTCTCCGCTTACTTACTCAGTGATTCATTTATCTGAGTGCGGTCTCACGGATACTCCACGGCTCATAACCCAGTCCTGTCATCGTAGGCTCTGACACCGAGCCAGCTTAGGTGTTGAGCACGCCTTCATCTCGACCTCCGTGCCCTTCGCATGCCGTGTTTTTTTCAAGTAGTGCCTGACTTTCTGGTGGCCCCAGATGCTCCAGCTCACCTGTGTTTTCCTTGCTCCAGTCCTGAAGTCAACCACTTCTCCAGTGAGCCCCAGTCCCTTTGACTGGAGAATGATCTTTAGAAACTGGGACCTGGGTGCAGAGTGTGCTCTGTGCTCCTGCAGTCTCTGCTCCGAGGCCCTCTCGGCTGACACACACGCACACATGCACACACACACGCACACATGCACACACACACGCACACTCACGCACACGCACACTCACACGCACGCACACACGCATGCACACACTCACACTCTCTCTCACACACACACACTCACACATGCACGCACACACGCACACATGCACACTCACACACGCACACACATGCACACTCACACACATGCACACTCACACATACACACACTCGCACACTCACACTCACGCGCGCACACGCACACACACACACTCACACACGCACACTCACACACACACACACACACATGTCTATATGTTTGTATCTCTCTCTCTGTACACATGGGCTCACACTGATGTCTCCAGTCCTGATTCTGCCCCGCAGGGCTAATTCTCTCTTTATCATAACATGTTTCTTCGACAGCAAGAAGCCCGGCTCTCAGCACATCCAGCTGCCTGGTCCAGCGTACACATGCAGGAACATGCTCCGGCCCTGCCCGCCACACCCCCGTGGGGACAGACGACAGCTGGAGCCCTGGGTCTGAGCCTCACAGTGTCCGTCAAGTACTGTTTCCCACAGATGCTGGGATGTCCCTTCTCTTCCCGGACCCTTCCGTGCGATCGTGTAGCTCGTTTGTAACTCAGTTAGAGCCATCTGCTGGGTTGCTATTCTGTTTTGGGTGCCCCCACCCCCATCCTGACCGGTTTAACTGCTCATTTGTTTGGGTGTGTGTGAAGGGATGTGAGGCTGTCATAGCTCTGAGAGTCAGAGCTGCACACAGAGCCCCCCGAGAAGAGCTGTGCCCTGGTCATGACCGTCCCTGCAGCGTGAGGTTCGTCCTTCCTGCAGCTGTCGCGCACTGATGAGCAACGCCCGTGTGTTCCTGTGTCCCTCTCTCTCACGTGCAGGGAAGTGCACTGCAGGTTCTCTTTTGTAGGTTTTAAATCATGGTAAAATACACATAACACAATTTACCGTCTTAACCATTCTTGAGTGCACAGCTCAGGGGCATTGAGCACATTCACAGTGTGAGCAGCCGCCACCACCAGCCATCTCCGGAACTCTTCTCCTTTTGTGAACCAAAGCTGTATCCACGTTGCACACCACCTCCCCATGTCCCCGCTCCCGAGGCCCTGGCACCCACCCTTCTACTTTCCGTCTCTATAGATTTGACTCCTCTAGGACCCCATATAAGTGGAATCACACAGCATCTTTCCTTTTGTGACTGGTTGATTTCACTCAGCGTAATGTCTTCAAGATTCATCCGTGATGTAGCATGTGTCAGAATTTCCTTCATTTTAAAGGACAAATAGCATTCCATTGCATGTGTACACCGCGTCTCGTTCATTCTCCTGTCGACGGACACCTGGGTCACTTCCACGTTTCAGCCGTAGTGAGTAATGCTGCTGTTAACTTGGGTGTGCAGATATCTCTTGAGGACTCTGAATTCTTTGGGGCATATACTCAAAAGTGGAATTGCTGGATTATATGGTAATTTTACTTTTAATCTTTTTGAGGAACCGCCATACCATGTTCCACGGTTGCTGCATTGTTTTACCTTCTTCCGATAGTGCATGTGGGTTCCAGTTTCTCACATCCTCACCAACACTTGCTGTTTTCTGGTTTGTTGGTAGAAGCCATCCTAATGGGTGTGAGGTGCTGTCTCATTGTGGTTTTGACGTGCATGTCCTGATGATGAGTGACGTGGATCATCTTTTCATGTGCTTATTGGCCATTTGTGTGTCTTCTCTGGAGAACTGTCTGCTCAGTTTTTTAATCAGGTGGTTTGGTTTTTTGCTGTTGAGTTTTAGGAGTTCTTTATATATCATGCACATTAGTCCTTCATCAGATATACGATTTGAAAATATTATATCCCATTCTGTGGGTTGCCTTTTTACTCCATTGATATTTTGATGTACAACATTTAAAATTTTCATGATGTTCAATTCGTCTATTTTTTTCTTTTCTTGCCTGTGCCTTTGGGGTCCTATCCAAGAAATCACTGTCAAACCCAGTGCCATGGATCTTTTGCCCTCTGTTTTCTTCTAAGACTTTTATAGTTTTAGGTCTTATATTTAGGTCTTTGATCCATTTTGAGTTAATTTTAATATATGGTATAAGGTAAGGGTCCAACTTCATTCTTATGCATGTAAATATCCAGTTTTCCCAGTATTATTTGTTGAAGACTATCCTTTTCACATCAAACAGTCTTGGCAATCTCATCAGAAATCATTTGGCTATATGTGCCAGGGTTTATTTCTAGGCTCTCTGTTCTGTTCCATTGGTCTATTTGTCTGTCTTTATGCCAATACCACACTGTTTTGATTACTGTGGCTTTGCAATAAGTTTTAAAATCAAGAAGTGTGAATTTTCCAAGTGTGTTCTTCCTTTTCAAGATTGTTGTAGTATTTGGGATCCCTTGATGGTCTATGTGAATTTTAGGATGGGTTTTCCTATTTCTGCAAAAAGTGTTATTGAGATTTTGGCAGGGATTGTACTGAATCTGTAGATCACTTTGGGTAGTATTAACTTCTCAGCAATATTAAGTTTTTCAATCCATGAACATGGGATGTGTTTTTATTTATGTCTTTAAAAGAATTTTAGTAATGTTTTGTTTCTATTGCACAAGGTTTTTACCTCCTTGGTTATGTTAATTCATAAGTATTTTATTCTTTTTGATGCTATTGTAAATGGAATTGTTTTCTTAATTTCCTTTTTGAGCTGTTTGTTGTTAGTATATAGAAATGCAGCTGTTTTTGTGTGTTGACATTGTATCCTGCCACTTTGATGAATTCATTTATTAGCTCTAACTTTTTGTGTCAGTGTGTGTATTGGATTGAATTATCTCCCCCCCAAACTCAATGAAGCTTGAATTGTATCCCCCTTGTTTTATGTATTAGAAACTTAGTCCCCACTGTGACTGTTAAGAGGGTGGGAAATCCTATTATGGTAATTGAAGGGTGGAGCCTTAAAGGAGTGATTGGATCATAGGACCACGCACTAGTGAATGGATTAAAACTGGCGGTCAGGGGCGTGGTTCTGAGGGCTTTAAAGAAGAGGAGAGAAGGTCTTTCTGTCTCTGCTTCGACCATCTTCCAATGTGAGACCCCTGGGTCACTGTCACCACCACCAGATGGACTTTGGACTTCCCAACCTCAGAAACTGTAAGCAACAAATTTCCATTTTCTTTATAAATCATCCAGTTTCAGGTGTTCTGTTGTAGCAACACAAAACGCACTAATACAGTGTGTAATCCTTAGGGTTTTCTACATATAAGACCATATGACCTGAGAACAGAGATAATTTTAAGGCTTCCTTTCCATTCGGATGCCTTTTACTTCTGTTTCTTGTCTAATTGCTCTGGCTAGAACTTCCAGTACTATGTTGAACAGAAGTGGTGAGAGTGGGCGCCCTTGTTTTCTTCCAGTTCTTAGGGGGAAAGCTTTCAGCTTTTTCCCGTTCAGTATGATGTTAGCTTTGGGTTTGTCATAGCCTTTATTGTAATAAGCTGCTTTCCTTCTATACCTAATTTGTTGAGAGTTTTTAATCATGAAAGTGTGTTGAATTTTGTCAAATGCCTCATTTGAGATGATATGTTGGTTTCTTTCCCTTCATTCTGTTAATGTGGTATGTCACGTTGATTCTCAGAGGTTGAACCATCCTTGCATTTTAGGAATAAATACGCTTGGTCGTGGTGTATAATCCTTTTACATACTGCTGAATTTGGTTTGCTAGTATTTTGCTGAGGATTTCTGCATTAATGTTTATAAGGGATATTGGTCTGTGGTTTCTTTTTCTTATAGTGTCTTTATCTGGCTTTGGTAATGCTGGCCTCATAGAATAAGTTAGGAAGTGTTTCCTCCTCTTCAATTTTTTGGGAAGTTGGAGATGGATGAGTGTTAGTTCTTTAAATGTTTGGTAGAGTTCACTGGTGAAGCCATCAGGTCCTGGGATTTTCTTTACTGGGAGATTTTTGCGTACTGAGTCGATGTCCTCACTAGTTACAGGTCTATTCAGGTTTTCTACTTCCTCGTGATTTAGTGTTGGTAGGCTTTGTGTTTTTAGGAATTTGTTCTTTCATGTAGGCTATCCAATTTGTTGGCATGCAATTGTACATAGTACTCTTTTGTAATCCTTTTCATGTCTGTAGAATTGATAGTAATGTCCCCATTTCATTTCTGGTTTTAGTAATTTGAGTCTTCTCTCTCTTTTTCCTAGTTCATCTAGCTAAAGGCTCGTCAATTTTGTTGCTCTTTTCAAAGAATCAACTTTTGGTTTCATTGATTCTTCCCTATTGTTTTTCTATTCTCTCTTTCATTTAATTCTGCTCTAATTTTTAATATTTCCTTCTTCTAGCTTTGGGTTTAGATTTTTTCTTCTTTCTCTAGTTTCTGAAGTTGTCAAGTCAGGTTGTTGGTTTGAGAGCTTTCTAGTTGATTAATGTAAGAGTTTATAGCCATGTGTTTCACCCTTCGCACCACTTTCACCAGGTCTCATAAGGTTTCACTTTCATTTGTGTCTAAGTATTTTCTAACTCCTGATTTTCTTCTTTGGTCCACCGGTTGTTTAAGAGCGTGCTCATTTCTACAAATTTGTGAATTTTCCAGTCTCGCTTCTGTTATTGATTTCTAACTTTATCCCTTTGTGGTTGGAGAAGGTACTCTGTATGATACCTATCTTTGAAAATCTGTTGGTACTTAATGTGTGGCCTAACATATGGTGTGTCCTGTAATTAGTGCCATGTGCACTTGAGGAGAAGGTGTGTGCTGCTGCTGTTGGGTAGAGGGTTCTCTCTCTGTCTGTTAGATCTAGTTAGTTTATTGTGTTCAAGTCCTCTGTTCCCTTGCTTATCTTCTGTCTGGTTTTTCTACCTGTCATTGAGAGGGGCTATAAAATGTCCAGCTGTTGCCTCAGAACTGTCAATTCCTTCCTTCAGTTCTATAATCTTTTGCTTCATATATTTTAATGGTCTTGTCATTAGGTGCTTATATTAAGTGTTTATAATTGTTAAATCTTCTTGCTGTGCTGAACCTTTTATTAATATTAATGTCCTTCTTTGTCTCTCAGAACTTTCTTGATTTGAAATCTATTTCTGTCTGATATTAGTATAGCCACCCCTGCTCTCTCTTAGATACTGTTTGCATGGAATATCTTTTTTTCATCTTTTTCACTTTTATTTGTGTCTTTGGATCTAAAGTGACTCTCCTGTAGACAGTATGTAGTTGCATCATGTTTATTCATTCTGCTGACATCAATAGTGTCTTTCGATGCACAAAATTTTTTAATTTCCGCGAAGTTCAATTTGTCTGTTTTTTTCTTTCATTGCCTATGCCTTTGGTGTCATATCCAAGAAATCACTGCCAAACTGAATGTCCTGAAGCTTTTGCCCTGTGTTTTCTTCTAAGAGTTTTATAGTTTTAGGTCTTACATTTAGGTCTTTAATCCATTTGAGCTGGTTTTTTTTAATACCGTATAAGGTAAGTGTACAACTTCATTCTTCTGCACGTGGCCATTCAGTTCTCCAGCACCTGTTGTGGAAAAGACTGTAGATGCTCTTTCTTAATTTGCTGTGTTCACTTAATAGTATTTCCTGGAGATCACTGTATGTCAGCATACTGATATCTTCCATATTAATTTTTATAGCCATCTAAAACTTTATGGTGTGGATGCACCATACTTATTCAACCTCTCTCATATATATGGGATTTTCAGCTTTTCTACTATTTTGCAATGATAAATAATGTTGCAAAGTGTAACCTTGTACTATGTATATTTGTATTTTTGCAACAGTTTTGCAAAGAATAACCTTGTGCATATGTGTGTTCTTATTGTTGGAGGTGTATCTTCAGGGTAGATTTCTAGAAACAGGAGTGCTGGGTTGCAGTTTCATATGAGTAAATATGTTGTTTTGTTAGGTCTGAACAGTTTCCCTCCACACGGCTCGTACACTTGCACCCTCCAGCGATATAAGAGCATGCTGTTTTCCTGGACCTGCATCACCTGGCCTGGAGCTTTCCTGTAAAAAACTTTTTGATGACTATAGAAAGCATTTTCTATTTTTTTATCCTACATTTAAAATTTTTCAAACACAGAATAAAAACACGCTCTTTTATTTTTGGACCGCTCCACAGCCTGGTTTTAATCTGTATTTCTATGATTATAAATGAGTTTGAGGGGCTGGCCCGGTAGCGCACTGCTACAGTGCGCCGCTTGGGAGCGCGGTGGCGCCCCCGCCGAGGGTTCGGATCCCACATACAGACCGGTTCCCGCTCACTGGCTGAGCGAGGGGCGGGCGCAGCGCCAAGGGTTGCGATCCCGTTGCCGGTCCCGGTCCGGTGCGGGCGCAACACTGAGGGTTGCGGTCCGTTGCCGGACACGGAAAAAGACAAAAAGGAAAAAAAATTAAATAAATAAAATAAATAAATAAATGAGTTTGAACATTTTCATATGTCTGTCATGTATTTGTAAATTGTCAACTCCTTTCCAGATTTTTCTATTGGGTTTTTGGGCCCTGGTCCCTCAATTTTTAAGTTATTTAGGGCCGAGCCCATGGTGCACTCAGGAGAGTGCGGCGCTGGGAGTGCAGCAGCGCTCCCGCCGCGGGTTCGGATCCTATATAGGGATGACCGGTGCGCTCACTGGCTGAGCGCGGTGCGGCCGGTCTCAAAAAGGACACACACACAAAAAAAATTTTAAGTTATTTATACATGGAAATGTTAGTCATTTGGGGGTATGTTGCGATTATGTTTTCATAGTTGATCAGTTGTCTTTCAACTTTGTTCATGATGCTTTTTGTTATGAAAAGTTTTTGAATGTTCAGGCAGTCAAATTTATCAGTCTTTCCTTCTGTCTCCTCTGGATTGTGACTACTGGTCAAGAGCCCTTCCCGACACCAGGGTTAAAGAGGAATTCACTGTGTTTTCTCCCAGAAGTTTGCGTTTAGCTCCTTGTGTGTTTGGCGTTTACTCCTGTATGTGATCTAAGGTCATCTTATTCCAGATGGCTGCCCAGGGTCCCTCCCTTAGAAGTTCCTTCTATTTGCTCATACCTTCATGGGGTCTGTCTGTCCTCTGGGTGCGGTAAGGACTGTTGGGGACTTGGGGAGGGGAGGCTGTTGCTGGGAAGGGGCTGTGGGATGAGGATGGCTTGCTCTGTAGGGGTGTGGGAATGAGGGGTGAGAAGTCAGGGGAATACCACCGTAGACAATGGGGTTTGCAGGTGGTCTGCGTGGCAGGGGAGGGGGGCATAGGGTGCAGGGAAAGAAAGAGGAGAGGAGGACGCTAAGGTGTCTGCCTCAGCACCTGGTAGAAGGTACTTTTCGTTTCTGAGATGGGGAGGATGCTGGGTCAGGCCTGGGGATAAGGAGCCCAATTTGGGGTGTGTTGTTTTGCAAGACAGCAGGTGACATGTCTTGAAGGCAGAGGGACCCATCGGTGGCAGCTCAGGGGAGAGAGCTTGGGTTGGGGTTAAAGGTCCGAGAGGCATCAGCGTGTAGTGATGTGAGAGCTGGGGGACTGGACGGGGTCACCCGGGGGTGGATGGGGAAGAGGGTCAGGGCCAGGTGGGACCCCAGCTCCAGAGGCTGAGGGTAAGGAAGGGGGCCCCAGCAGCATGGGCGTCCTGGACCAAGTGGGGGAGGCGTTGCTCAGGGAGGAGCAAGGGATCCTCAGTGGGGAGCGATTCCCAGCAGTTTCGGAACTGGCCTTGAGACGTGGTGACGTGGGGCCATGAACTTTATCTCTCACTCATGGCAGATCCTGGGCTCAAACCTGAAGGCCGGGGCTCTGCCCTGCAACCTCTCAGGCATGGACACCTGGTTGGCCTCCCAGGGCCACCAGCCCCTTCTGGGGCCACCTCAATCCTCCCACCACACGGAGTCCCTGGGCTCCCAGGGCAGTGACAGTTGCTGCTGCAGGCTGGTTTCACAACCACCACACATGTTCGAGGTTCTTCGGTTCCCATGGGGACAGCCCTGGCTGGTCTGCCTTGCCATTTCCCAGCTCCAATGTGACTTGGAAAGGCTTTAGGCCATGAGTCCCACTGCCATCCTAGAGCCAGTCTCAGCCATCCTAGACCACCCTGGAAACTGCACCGTAGGCCGGGAAGCAGTTCCCAGACCGGCCGCTGTGCACGGGCATGCTCGTCATCCCGACATGGGCACCCCTGCCCCACGTCAAAGCGAGGGTGCTCCCAGCAGGGTGGGGATCTCACCCAGCTCATAGGGCCTCGGGAGGTGAGCAGGTGGGCTGCTCGCAGTGCAGAGGGTGTGGGTGACGTGGCTCTTGTGTCATTGCTCAGAGACCCCTGGCAGCCTCCATGAGTCCACTGAGCACACTGGCTTCCACTGTAGAAACTCGCTGAATGGGAGGATAGGCAAAGGCCATTGGTTTCAGCTGTTCAGGAAGAAAGGCAGCTTCCTCCTGGTCTCCGCACAGGACTCAACAAGGGCCGAGCATGTTTAATCCATGCTCCCTCCATGCCAATGTGCAAGGCACACACGGGCTGCTGCCCTCATGGGCCTGGGGGGCCCCCTTCAGTCCCAGAATTATATGAACCAAGAGAGTGAAACTCAGCTGCTGGGGCCGTGGAGGGAGGCGTGTGGCACCGGGCAGTGTGTGTTATGACTGGCCACTCCAGGAGGGCTTCCTGGAGGAGGTGTTGCTGGGGGTGAAATAGAAGCTCCCGCATCCATACCGCACATGCCCCATACTGGGGAACTTGGGGGCCCCTGGGGGAAGGGCTGTGTTTATGCTCCAAGAAGTGCACAGGACAGATTGGGAAACTGAGTGACCGTCTAAAGGTTTTTATTTGCTATTTTATGAAAGTGAGAATTTCAGTTTTTATTATTATATAATATTTCACAAGGGGAAGGCTTTGGGCTCTGAGGAAGGGGCTTGTGGGATCCAAGGGCCCCTCCTCTCCATGTTCAAGTTCCGCACCTCTGAGCCCCAGGACCTGCCTGGCATACCCTGTCCTCCTGTTCAAGACTGGCCTGGGCATCCTTTGCTCCAGTGACTGACCAGCAGCCAGAAGGCGGGGTCGGTACAGTGTGTGGCACTCAGTGTCATGGGGAGGGGTCCCTGTCCTGGGCAGAGGTGGGGAAGGCAGGACAGTCCACTCAGAGGATGGGCTGGCTATTCTGGGTGTGAGGCAGGAAGCAGCAGCTCCGGCCCAGGGTTTGGGCGCGGCGGCACAGGGCCCGTTCCCAGATGGCCGCAGAGGTGTCAGCCTGGTGTTGGCGTTTCCGCTCCCAGTGCGTCCTGCCGAGTCCCTTTCCTCTGCTTTGTTCCTCCCTCCTCAGCTGCGTGCCGTCTGGGTCTGGGCCAGGAGATAGTCCCCTGGATAGAGAAAGAGGAACTCCCTGGGAGGAGAGCGTGAGGGCCAGGCTGGGGGGCGCTGGCTGGTGCAGGCGGGAGCCCCGGTGGGGTCTGCTGAGGGTGGCGTGGGGCAGCTGGTTGGGAAATGCCCTTGGAGGTGACCAGCTGTCAATGCCTCCCCTCTCTTTGGCATGCCCTGGCATCCAGCATTGGTTTCCTGGTGCTCAAAGGCCCGCTGGATTTTTCTCCTGTCTGTGGTTGGCATCCACGAAAGTGAAGCGTCCCTGAAGTCCTCCCACCCTGCCTTCCAGTCGGGGTCTGTGGGGCCCAGGCCGGGCACTCCATTGTTAACAGAGATTCCAGGCCAGAGCCTGCCTGCGGATCCCGGGAGGCTGGCGCTCCCCGATGCCTCTGCTTGGCCCGAGGTGCCCAGGGCATGGCCTTGCTCTGGCCTCAGTGCTAGCAAGTCTCCCTGTCCTTCACGCTGCATCCACCACCCTGGGCACGAGCTGTGCACATCCAGACCCTGCCTTGGGCCTTTGCACGTGCGGTTTTCTGCCTGGAGCATCTGTCTCCTGGCCTCCTCCTGACCCAGCTGCGACGTCACCTTGACAGCAGCCTCCCTCCCTGTGATGTCGCCTTCTCTTCCCCATCAGTTGTGATTTTGTGCATTTGTTTTCTGGTTCACTGTCTCTTTTCCTGTGTCTGCCTCATCTATCACTGCATCCCTAGAGCCCAGCAAGGACAGAAGCCAGGAATGGGACGTGGTGTGGCTTCTCGTGCCTGGCACTTGGGGGGGAGGGGATCTGTAGGTGGGAGAGGGGGAGGGACAGGGGCAGACTCTGACCCTGAAAGGTCGGGTAGGCAGGGCTGGAACGTTTGTTTTATTCTGGGAACCTGGAACGCATTGGAGGGCTTATTGGGGTGGCAGTTGCCACCGACCAATTCCCCTTTCCAAGGCCTCCCACAGTGCCAGAGTGGCCTTCCAGGCCCAGGCATCCTTCACGGTCAACCTCTGGGTGGGTAGGGACCTGGTTTAGCTGAGTTCTGGTCCCTCTCTGGCCTGGGAAGCAGGTGGTGGTTACGTGTGTCTTCATGCACCCTGGCCACAGGCAGAGGTGCTGCAGATAGAGCTGGGCCACCAGCTGGTGGGATTGAGGATGCTGAGAGCAAAATAAAACTGCTCGTTGCATCTGTCCTTGAGTAATTCTGCACTTGGCTGTGGGAGAGGAACACCGAACTCCACGCCCAGCCTGCTGCAAAATTAGGCAATTCCTCTGTCTGGGCCCGTGAGTGGCTCCTGGTTTTGGTGGAGACCAGGCATGGTTCTGGGTGGCTCTGCATGAAAGTCCAGCCCAGAAAGTCTGCTAGAAGCTGGGAACCTACACCCTGGGGTCCAGGCTCAGCGGGGTGGGCATAGCAGCCTGGGGGCACCTTCAGTTCCCACCCCCTGCAGGGCCCGGCCTCGCCTGTAGCCCTCCGTGCAGGAGGAGGGCCTCTCGGTTTTCCCCGGTGGATGGTACGGGTCAGGCAGGCATGGGCAGGGCGTGAGGAAGAAGCACAGAGGAAGCGGGAGTATTCGTCTCGGGTCAGCTGGACAGAGAGGAAGCGGCCACTTCCTGCAGGGGCACAGGGCTCAGCATGCAAGATGGGTGTCTTGTCCACATACGAGGATGGAAAGCCCCAGTGCCATTTGCCCACCGAGTGCCAGAGTCTTCCGCAGGGCCGTGCATGCTCAGTTGAACGAGATCCACACAGACACCCGGGCCCTGGGGCACTGACCACTCTGCTGGGGCCACACCACGTGCAGTTAAGATGAGAAGTGCACGCATGTGGCCTTCCCAGGGCCAGTTCTCCTCTCCTGGGCCCTTCGGCAGGCACCTTGGCCACCGCCCCCTCTTCCACCACTGTGCCTGAATGTCCCCAGCAGGGTGGGCACAGGGTCCCCTTCTCCAGGCACCCTGTGACACAACGTGGGGATGGTCAGAGGGCTGGTGCCAGGGCAGGAGATAGCCACAGGGGTACGACCACCCTATGTCCTCCCCATCAGTGTCCAAGGCCAGTGGGCTGGCGTTTGCATCTAGGGATGTTATTTTAGAGCCTGGGTGTGCAGCCCCCAGACCCCAGCTCCGGCCCCAGGCGTGCCCAGCTCTCACCCCTCCATCCTCCTCCTGCCTCAGGCCCCTGCCTTGGCCTCTCAGTGCCCACCCGCTGCTGTCCACACAGGTCCTCATGGGGCCCTTGAGGGCTGAGCTCTGGTCCCTTGGATGCAGTGCCGGGGTGTGGACCTCACCAGAAGAGGCGTGGGCGAGGCCGGGCACCAGCAGGGGGTGGGAAGAAAGGTTGATTAGGATGGGGGTCGGTGGGCAAAGGGGAGGGGGTCTGGCTCAGGGCAGTGGCTGCCAGTCTGGGGCCCCATGCAGTCCTTGGTGACTGATGGTTTCCAACGTGCCCTGGCCTGGGGGTGAAGGTACTGGGTGGGTGGGCTGTAGGTTGGCCCCCAGGGGTGTCAGCAGCACTCCAGAGAGGGATTGGGGTCTGGGTTTTGGGGTCATCGGCAGAAAGGTGGTGTCCCCGTGATGGGCAGCCAGGGAGACTGTGCTGTCCCCGCTGCACCCCTCTGATTTCCCTGTCTGCCCCCCAAACCTTGACACATCCTCCCATCCCTGTCCCCCCCACCGACACCCCCATCTGCCTCCCACCCCTGTCTCTGCCCCCCACACTCCACAGTGTTTTTCTCCCTGGATCTCCTCATACCCCACCGTGCCCCCCCCGGGGACTTAGTAGCCCTGATGTCCAGTAGGACACGCGGCCACCCAAATGACGAGCTTTCCCAGCCTTCAGTACAGCCAGTCATGGCCGGGACCATGTGGGGCCAGTGGGGTGCAAGCCCAGGGGTCCCATGGAGGCTCCTGGGGCTGCTCTGTTGTGCAAGCACACTGGCAGCCCCGGGGTCTCTCTCGCCGCCTCCTGCTTTCTGAGTGGGGATGTCCCCTCGTGGGCCTGAGGCCAAGAGGGGCTGGGGTCCCTAGGCACAGTGGTCGAGGCCTCGGGCCGCGCTCTCTGGTCCAGCCCGCTCTGATTCGGGTCATCTCACGGCCACAGTGTGACGCTGGCAGAAGCACTGTCCCCAGCCCTGATCCCGAAACCTTCCGGCTTGTAGTCGAGGGTGTAGCCGACCGCAAAGCTGCTGGCCTCGCCCGGGCCCCAGTTGAGGAGCCCTATTGAGGCAGCGCCACCCGGGGCTGTGTGGGTTGGCATGTCCCATTCCCAAGGTGGCCCATTCCTATCACAGGATCTTTGTTGTGTCAGCAGAGGGAGTTCCTTGTCCAGAGTTGCTCAGGCTGCAGACAATGGGGCTGCAGGAGCCCTGGCCTCAGGGAGGCGGCCAGCCCTGGGGCAGGGACCTCAGGAGTCTGCATCGGGAAGGAGGCTGGGCTGGGCTCTGGGGCCCGCAACCTGGCCCACTCCTTGAGGAGAGAGTCCTCTGAAGAGAGAGCTGTGCCACCCTGGCTGCCACCGGGGCTCCAGCCTGCTGGTCTCTCCTGGGGCATCATGACCCTGTGCAATGAGGCTCCAGGAACCTCAGGGAGCCCCTTCCCCACCTCCCTGCTGGCACAACCATCGTGGGCCTCCCACCCCAGGCTGGCACACACGTGGGAGCCGCTGGCCCCTCGCAGAGGTTGCTGTGGTCAATGAGAAGAAACTGAATCTGTTCCCCAAGGAGTGACTTTGCCTTGGGGTCTGAGCTGCCTCTCTAGTCTCTGGGCCTCAGTTTCTTCCTCTGTAGAAAGCAGGGACTGCCAGGCTTCTGCCTAAACCTGTGCTGATGCTCCTACCCAAAACAAAGTGCAGGCGGGGGTGGGTGTGGTTCCGGCTCTCGCAGCACAGGACCCTGCCCCAGGGTGGCCCACACCTACACAAACTTCTCATTCTTTGGAGAATCCAAGGCTTTTAGGGTCAGGCAGGACCAGAGCAAGCTGGATTTGAGCAGGATACTTGGCTTTTGAGCCTCAGTTTCTCCATCTGTGAAATGTGCATCTTAACACCTAATTCATGTTAGCGTTCTCCAGAAAAACAACTGATGTCGTGTGTGTGTAAATAGAAAAAGATTGAGATGCATTTTAAGGACTTGGCTCACGCAACGTGGGGGCTGGTAAGTCCGGAATCTGTAAGGCAGGCAGGAAACTCAGGCAGGGTTTCTGCAGCACAGATCTGAGGCCCAGTTCCTCCTCCTCCAGGAAACTCAGCCTCTGCTCTCCAGGCTTCAGCTGACTGGGCGAGGCCCACCCGCTTTAGGGAGGGGAAGCCGCTTTACACAAAGTCTACTGATGTCAGTGTTAACCACATCAGAAAAATGCCATATGTAGACGGGTGTTTGATCAAACAGCTGGGCACCGTGGCCTGGCCAGGCTGATAACTAAAGGTAAATCTCACCCATTGGGGGAGCACGTTTGAGGTGTGGGGCTGCCTGCCTGGGGCCTGGCGCTTGCCTCTGTGTTCAGGATGGGAAGGCTGTGGCCCTCGTGCCCCAGTGAGGTTGTGCCCGGGACACACTTTGCAGGGTGACTGGTGGCTCCTCGGAGGATCAGCTGCTTTTCCCCAGACCTCACTGGTGGCTCTGGGAGGTCGCGGCGGGGGTGGTGTCTGCGTCTGCAGCTCACATGCTCACGGAGCCGGGTCAGGAGCTGCGTGAGGAGAGCCCCGTGGTGCTCACTGCTGTCACTCCAATCGGTGACCACAGGCTGCCGCTGTCCCCCAGACAGCCCTGCGACTGTCCTGTGTGTGCTTCCCGCCGCCCCTGGTTTCAGTGTGCAGAGATTGTATCTCTGCATCAGTGCAAGACTCAGCCAGCAGGGTTCCATGACATTGAGGGCCTGTGGGAAACGAGGGGCCCTCTGCGGGGGTAGCTGTTTCAGCTGCAGAGAGCAGTGTCCCCACCCTGCCTCAAAGTGCTCACAGTCTTGTGCAGAGATTGTATCTCTGCATCAGTGCAAGACTCAGCCAGCAGGGTTCCATGACATTGAGGGCCTGTGGGAAACGAGGGGCCCTCTGCAGGGGTAGCTGTTTCAGCTGCAGAGAGCAGTGTCCCCACCCTGCCTCAAAGTGCTCACAGTCTGGGGAGCCAGAGCCCCGGGCTCTCTGGCTCTCTTCCCCAGGGCGTGGCCCCAGCACCTGCCAGCCCAGGCCTGAAGTCTTGCTGCCCTGTTCAGGGCTCCACAGACACCAGCCCGCGACCCCAGGTGTCTGTGCTTGAAGAGAGCCAGCGTCTGCCCTGCCGCCCTGGCCGCCTCCTTCCCCAGTGCTTTTCGGTCTTCGCGCAGGTCGCCTTCTCTCCTCTGCCTCTGGGTTTTGCACATGCCCTTCCCTCCGCCTGAACCAGGCCTCTGCCTCTGAGAAGCCCTCCCCAATTGCTTCTGCCAATGGGGGTAGAGAGGGAGGGTGGGCTGGGGCAGAAAGGGAATTCGCTCTGCCCGGCCAGAAGCCCCCCTGCCTGATTCAGGGCCTGTGACGTCCCTGGGCCTGCGTGTGGGCTGTGCACGTGGGAGGCCCACACCCAGCCGCCCAGCTGGCCAGAGAGGCAGGCGGCACCCAGGCCCCACAGTAACACCTGGGGGAGCTGCCCGTTCCTGTTGGGGGTGAGTGGGTCATTCCTGGCCACCTGCGTCTGCTCCCTGACCTTGAGCTGCCCTTGGTTCCGGGCCTGGCCCTCCCCAAGAGGGGAGAACCCCGCTCCCCACATCGCTGCGGTGTTGGGATTACCTCGCTGGCAGCCACCAAGGGCTCCAGTGCCAGGGTGGGTGGCGAGAACTGAGTGAGCTCCTATGGGGGATGGTGGCATCGCGGTGAGGCCCCGGCCACCTCCCCTGTGAGTTCTGGCTCATGGTTCTTAACCCAGTCGTCAAGCTAGGTGGCCTTTTGCCGAGTCCCAGCAGTCCAAAGGCTGGGTCTGCCGCCATCTCCTGAATATCTATGGCGTGGCTGGGGCCGGTGCCATGAACAAAGTGGGCCGATCCAAGGGTGGTCAGGGCCACCCTGTACTGAGCATGCACAGGCAGTCGGGCACCCTTGATGCGTTCCTGCTGCCCATGGGGA
>NW_007727447.1:169451-174097 GCF_000696425.1 Galeopterus variegatus
TGGTGCTCACTGCTGTCACTCCAATCGGTGACCACAGGCTGCCGCTGTCCCCCAGACAGCCCTGCGACTGTCCTGTGTGTGCTTCCCGCCGCCCCTGGTTTCAGCGTGCAGAGATTGTATCTCTGCATCAGTGCAAGACTCAGCCAGCAGGGTTCCATGACATTGAGGGCCTGTGGGAAACGAGGGGCCCTCTGCGGGGGTAGCTGTTTCAGCTGCAGAGAGCAGTGTCCCCACCCTGCCTCAAAGTGCTCACAGTCTGGGGAGCCAGAGCCCCGGGCTCTCTGGCTCTCTTCCCCAGGGCGTGGCCCCAGCACCTGCCAGCCCAGGCCTGAAGTCTTGCTGCCCTGTTCAGGGCTCCACAGACACCAGCCCGCGACCCCAGGTGTCTGTGCTTGAAGAGAGCCAGCGTCTGCCCTGCCGCCCTGGCCGCCTCCTTCCCCAGTGCTTTTCGGTCTTCGCGCAGGTCGCCTTCTCTCCTCTGCCTCTGGGTTTTGCACATGCCCTTCCCTCCGCCTGAACCAGGCCTCTGCCTCTGAGAAGCCCTCCCCAATTGCTTCTGCCAATGGGGGTAGAGAGGGAGGGTGGGCCGGGGCAGAAAGGGAATTCGCTCTGCCCGGCCAGAAGCCCCCCTGCCTGATTCAGGGCCTGTGACGTCCCTGGGCCTGCGTGTGGGCTGTGCACGTGGGAGGCCCACACCCAGCCGCCCAGCTGGCCAGAGAGGCAGGCGGCACCCAGGCCCCACAGTAACACCTGGGGGAGCTGCCCGTTCCTGTTGGGGGTGAGTGGGTCATTCCTGGCCACCTGCGTCTGCTCCCTGACCTTGAGCTGCCCTTGGTTCCGGGCCTGGCCCTCCCCAAGAGGGGAGAACCCCGCTCCCCACATCGCCGCGGTGTTGGGATTACCTCGCTGGCAGCCACCAAGGGCTCCAGTGCCAGGGTGGGTGGCGAGAACTGAGTGAGCTCCTATGGGGGATGGTGGCATCGCGGTGAGGCCCCGGCCACCTCCCCTGTGAGTTCTGGCTCATGGTTCTTAACCCAGTCGTCAAGCTAGGTGGCCTTTTGCCGAGTCCCAGCAGTCCAAAGGCTGGGTCTGCCGCCATCTCCTGAATATCTATGGCGTGGCTGGGGCCGGTGCCATGAACAAAGTGGGCCGATCCAAGGGTGGTCAGGGCCACCCTGTACTGAGCATGCACAGGCAGTCGGGCACCCTTGATGCGTTCCTGCTGCCCATGGGGAAACTGAGGCTGAGGAAAGTTGCACAGCAGCTCGGTTTCTGGCGATCCCTTGTGTCCCCTAGAGGGGGCGGGAGGTTCTCTTCTGTTGGGGTCCAAACTGCAACAAGAAAGACTTGGGCCAGACGTGAGGAGGGACTTTCCTGAGTAGGCAGTGCCTGAGGACCCACGCCCTGCAGTCACCGGTGGGTCGCGTCGACTTGGCTGCAGGCAGCTGCAGCACGTCTGAGACGTTCGCTGTCCTTCCTCCTTCCCCACCCTACTCCGTTGTCAGGTCGAGGTGCTCTGGGGGTCAGAGAAGCCTGCTGAGCCCCTCACACCCATCGCTGGTGCCTGTACCTGCCCAGCAAAACCACCCTCCAGGAGACAAGGACCGTTCCCAGGCAGAGACATCGCCGTGAGTCACAGGCCATGTCTGGGGTTGTGGGTATGCACAGGTGTGTCTAGTCCGCTGGGAGGGCCTGCCCAGCGCCTTCCCCGTCCTGGACAGGACTCCGACAAGACAGTGACGTGCATCCTCGGGCAGATAAGGCCCCTGTGCCCGGGGTTGCTCCAATCTGTTCTCCCGGCACCTTCTAAATATACCCTCTGCGGTGTCTCATCATGGCTTGTCTGCTGGCAGGCCGGCCCTGCCTCCCCTGGGCCCCTGGAAGAAGCAGCTTGTGCTGATGCCATGCAGAGGCCTACAGCACCTGGCTGCTTCCCGTCCCCTCCTGTGCACGCCAGCCACCACATATATGCAGCTCAGCTGCGGCTACGGCCCCGATCCTAAGGGCTGGCACATTCCAGTGCCCTCCTCGGCGAGCCTGCCTGGGGCCTGCCATCCCACTGCCAGGCCATGGCCCCTTCCCAAAGCCCTTCCTGGAAGTCCAGGCAGCCCAGACACCCCTCTGTTCCGGGTTAACCCTCTGGGTTGTGGTTTTCCTGGGGGCTTTGAGGTGCGTGGGGAGGTCTGCGCTGGAGTCAGGCAGACCTGGACTCCAGCTCTCACCAGCCACTTGGTGCTGTGTGACACCGAGCAGCACACTTAACCTCTCTGAGCTTCCTCTTTCTCTCCCAGGAACAGGGAATAGGCAGCTTCTCAGGCATCTCATGCGGTTTGGAGTCAACAGGAGGCGGTGGGGTCTTTCACGTGAGGCCCTCCCGTGAGGCTTGGGGCCTCTGAGCTGCCAGGCTCCTTGGGGGCCACCGTGGGGCATGTTTGTGGAGAGAACGTTGACCCCTTCATGAGTGGATGTTCTTGTCTGATTGAATTTTTGAACTTCCAGCCCGGGCTTGGCACCCGGAAACCCTTGAGATGGGGTAGCACCCAGGGCTCTGGCCCATGGCTGGGCAGGATGTCCCTATTCAGTCACCCACGGCCTGACGTCCAGACGCTCCAAGTGTGTAGCAGATCCCGCAGAATCACACGCCCATGTGGACACTCAGACGCACACCCAGACTCACACCCCACTGAGAACCAGGCAGACACACATTCTCCACCCTGCTGGAGCCTTGGGGGTCCTCACAGGCACTGTGCCCGGGCCCACATGCTGTGGCCCACTCCCTGTTTTTGTCAATAAAGTTGTATTGGGACGCACCCACACCCAGCTGAGTAGTTGCAAGAGAGGCTGTCTGCCCCCCCAAGCCTAAAGTACTTCCTGGCCAGCCAGGCCTTGGGCAAGCACTGGGCCCTTTCAGTCTCACTGGACTGTGGGCAGCATGGAAGCAAGAGTAATGTGTTGTCCAGCATCTGAGTGTTGAAGGGGGGATGACGTGGGCTCCAGGCTGGTGACGGTGTCTGCCCTGGGGCGTGGTCACCACCATCTGCCCTGGAGTTGGTCTCCTGGGGTAATCCCACCACTCTCCACAGAAGAGGGGCTGGCGTTGAGCAGCTGGACTGTGGCTCTTGGAGCCCACACCCAGCATGTCCTGCCCACCAGGGACAGCCATGCCTGCTCCTGGCTCATGCCAGAGCCCACACATGGAGACTCCCATCTACCCTGGCAACCTGCACTGTCAGCATGCGGCCCGGGGGTTTGCACAGAGAACTGCCTCAGGACCATGTCCTGGCCCGATTCAAAGGCCATTTGGGGTCCAGGCTAAGACCATGGACGGTGGGGGGGGGGGACACTGATGCCAAAGGGTCTCACTTCCAGATGCACCCTGGAGGCCTGCCTGGAGGAGGTGGCAGCACTGGGACCTGTGTTCACTCAACTCCTGAGGTCACCCTAAATGTTTATGTGCTTTCAGTCAGCCATTCAGCAAACACTACACAAACACTTAAGTCCTAGGCTGGGCCTTCAGAAGGACTCTGGCTGACGGGTGCCTTCCCTGGGGTGCTTCACTGTAGTCGGGCAGGCAGCAGCCCAGCAGTCAGTGGGCTGATGAGTGCAGGGAAGCTCAGGTGCACGGGGCAGGGGGATGCCCAGGAAACAGGGTTTGGATTTCGGTCTTAGTTTGGAGGGTCTTGAACTTGGGAGAGGCCCGATGGGATTTGCGTTTTCCTAGGACGGCTCTGGCTGCCTGTGGATAGATACTGTCTTGGGGCCAGGGAGATGGGGTGGGGGCTGCAGCTGAGGCACAGGCCTGGTGGCCCCGGGCAGTGGAGACCCAGCCTTCAGGGAGGTGCTGTGGGTGCGGGAGCTCTGTGGGGGCCAAGCCGAGAGCCAGGTGGGAGGATCCTGTTTCTCTGGGGTTCCCAGTCCAGATCCCTTATGGAAAAAGTGTCAATTGAAACCCAGAGAGGCTTGGGAAAGCCCTGGTCTTGCTGCGGGATGGAGGTTTTAATCTCCTAATGGCTCATAGATGGGTGTGCTGGAGTCTGTGTTTAAAGGGATCAGCGCATTTAGGGGCTTTGGAAGACAATGCAGGGCCGAAATCTTACCCCAGCTGCACCAAGTTTCCTATTGTGCTGTATCTATGGACTGCAGATCACGTTGCCGGTGCGAACCTTTTTAAAAAATGAGCTCCGTGTCACCGCTGAACCAGCCACAGCCAGAGGGTTTGGAGCCAATGTGGGGTGCAGTGGGGAGGGGACGGGCGGCCCACACGAGCCCAGTCCTGTCCAGAGCTGGCCCGTGAGGCCCAGGCCACCAGTCTGAGTCACTGACTCATCTCCACAGCCCTTCCGTGGCATGTGCCCTGGTGAGGGCTGCTTGCGGAGGGGTCTCCCAGGCCCCCCCAGCGGCCCGGGCAGCGCCACCATGTAGTAATGGGCACCGACAGATGGCATGCTGTGTGGTGGTCATGGGGCGCTGGAGGTGGGTGCCTGTTGGGTCATTCCAGTGAGAAGTGGTGGTCCCTGAAGGGGCACAAGGAGCAAGACGGTGTGAGCCTGACGGAGCTCTGCCCCTGTCGTGAGCAGCTGATCCCCTAGCCCCTGCAGATGGGCCCCCCGGTCTCACCTGCGCCCCCGTCATCAGCCAGCCCCTCC
>NW_007727447.1:174651-176276 GCF_000696425.1 Galeopterus variegatus
GGTGGGTGCCTGTTGGGTCATTCCAGTGAGAAGTGGTGGTCCCTGAAGGGGCACAAGGAGCCAGACGGTGTGAGCCTGACGGAGCTCTGCCCCTGTCGTGAGCAGCTGATCCCCTAGCCCCTGCAGATGGGCCCCCCGGTCTCACCTGCGCCCCCGTCATCAGCCAGCCCCTCCTGTGTCTGACATGACAGGGTCTGGATGGTGTCACGTGCAGCCAAGCAGACATGCCCCTGTGCAGACCCCAGTAGTCATGGATGTGACCTTATTTTAATTCAGTCAAGGATCTCAAGATGAGAAGATGAGAGAGACTGAATATATTTTCAACCATGATTTAAATTGTGGTACTAATATCTATTTTTGCCCGATACCTAATTCTGATCTTTCAGAAATCACTAATAAATATCATTGTAAGTAATTTGTCACAAACCCATCATCTATTGTGGTGGGCTAGACATTGGCCCCCGAGCTGTAAGGTTTCTGTCCTTGGAACCTGTGAGTGTGACCTTATGTAGAAAAAGCATCTTTGCAGTTGAGGATCTTGAGCGTTATCCAGATGACAAGTGTCCTCCTGGAAGGCACACAAGAGAGATCTGACAGGCAGAAGAGGAGCTGGCCACGTGAGCACACGGCAGGCTGGAGGGAAGGAAGCAGCCACAGCCAGAAATGCCTGGGGCCCCCCGATGCTGCAAGGGACAGGACCCTGACCCTGTCACCCCACCCCTCCCTGCCCAGGACAGCACGTGGCATGACGTGGCACCAAGTGGCTGAGCCAGGACCCTGGAGTTGCTGGCCTGGGTTCACTGTCCACGTGGGCCTGGGCATGTCCCCTGCTGTGTCGGAGTCTTGGTTTCCCCATTTGGTGGCAGTGCCTCATGGTCCCCAATCCAGGGAGCTTCTGAGGGGCAGGTGGTTTGGGACTAGCTGTGTCTCACCTGGGCCTCTGTCTCCTCAGCTGTGAGGTGATGTGGTCCCTCGGCACGGGGCTCCCGGCACGATGCGGGCCAGCAGCCTGGGCCAAGGCTGTTGTCCCTGCTGTAGGGTTAGGAGACAGCCTGGCCCAGGCTCCACCCAGAGCAGGGCCAGGACCTGCTGGCTGGCCGCTGATGGTGGTGGTGACCAGCTTGTGGCTTTTCCTGATGTGCGGATTCACCTTCAGGGGGCAGCCCTGGCGGGCCCTGGGCTGTGGTCCCCTCTGGGAGTCCCTGTCCACGGGTCTCTGAGAGTGGTGGGCAGGGCGGGAGCAGGGACCCTAGTGTGTCCTTGGGGAGCATTTGTTAGGGGGTATTTGGAAACTTCTACGGTGATGTTTTTAAGAAAAGCCTCTAGATGTGGTCTGGGGTTGAAACATCAGTACTTAATCTATGGAAGTGACACATTCAAAGCCCCGCCCCCGGCTTTAGGGCTTTAGCGTGAGCTTAAGAAGCTTCTGTTTCTCAGCCTGGCGGAGGTCCCATCTCCGGCAGGGGCCTAGACCCCTGCCCGGCCTCCTTCACTGTCTATGCTAAACATTTCCGACGTCCAGTGCTTTGTTTAGAAATGCTATTTACGCAGTGCGCCGCTTGAGAGTGCAGCGGCGCTCCCGCCCGAGGGTTCGGATCCCACATGCAGACCGGTTCCCGCTCACT
>NW_007727447.1:176860-177403 GCF_000696425.1 Galeopterus variegatus
AAAAAAAAAAAAAAGAAATGTTATTTACTTAGCTACCTTTTTGAAAAATTGTTTTTAATTGTGGTGAAATATGCATGACGTAGAATTCACCAGCTTAGCCATCTTTTAAGCGCACAGCTCAGGGGCATTAAGCACGTTCACAGTGCTGTGCGGCCGTGACCACCACCCGTCTCCAGAACTTTCTCACCTTCCCAAACCAAAGCTCTGTCCGCATTACACACCAGCTCCCCAGCCCCTCCCCAGCCACCACCATTCTGCTGTCTCTGAATCTGACGACTCCAGGGACCTCGCGTAGTGCTTGTCCTTCTGTGACTGGCTTGTGTCCTCAAGCTCCATTCATGTCATGTCCTTCGGTGGCATAACCATTTTTCTGGACTAATGAAACGTTTTAAGTACTCGTATAATTTTTAATTTTCATATTCAATAAATGAAGCATACAGATACAGTGAATCTGAAGTTCTCTGGCGCGATCCAAGGCTGCATCTAAGCGTCCTGGAATTTCAGCTTAAAGTGCCGTCGGCTCTGTAGCTCAGGATGGGGTTC
>NW_007727447.1:178234-198137 GCF_000696425.1 Galeopterus variegatus
CTGCTCCTGCCCCCTTGCTGCCAGGGCTCGGGCCAGGGCGCTGGCTGGACTCCTGCATTCCTGCATGTTCCAGGGCACCTGGCTGCTGAGATATTGAAATGATGTCCCATAACCTGCCGGACGCCCCTCAGGCCTGGTGCTCCCGGTCATAGCTCCTAAGCACAAGTTGCTGCCAAGAGGAATAAGGACGGCATTGTCCCCGGGTACGGCCTACTCCCCCTCCCTGAAGGCCCCCCAGACACGCCCTCCTGGAAACTCGGGTGGGGCGGTATTCGGGGCAGATGTGGCCTCTTGGGGGGTCGGCGTCTCCTTTCCCACAGCCTGCCCTGCCTCCCACTCCCTGTAAGATTCTTCCTTTCCCTGGGCCTCAGTTTCCCAGCACTTGGGCAGTGGGGTCTGTGACTGCCTGACCTCGGATCCACGGGTTAGAGGGGTGGGGGGCATGGACACCCCAGGCCATGAGCTCCCCAAGGGCAGGGAGCCTGGCTCAGCATCTCTGAGGCCTCCACCTCTGCCCAGGACAGGAATAGATAACAAGGTAAGATAAAACTCATTTAATCTGGAGTAGATAAAAGTAAACTTTGTTCTGTGATTCTATCTGAGGCCAGCACAGCGTATTCAAATATTTGAAGAACTGTTTAGACTTCAGAACGTAGCAGAGCTAGAAAACAGCATTGCGTGTGGCTGTGGGTTAACACCACGCTCCCTGCCCTCGAGGGAAAACAGGCTTCCCCCTGGGGGGTGGCTGGGGGTATCCTTGGGCAGCCCCTGTCGGCCTCCCCTCTCCCCTCCACCCTGTTATCCATCTCAGCAGTGGTTCTGTCTGCATGGGGGTTTCCTGTGCACCTCTGTCCAGGTACTTGGGCGGACACCTGCCCCATGCACGCTCTGTGGGGGTGGCCCAGGGCTGCTGGAAGTGGCCGGCCCGTGTACCTGTGGGTCTTCTCCAGCCAGCCCCTTCCCTCCTTGGCAAGACTGTCAAGAGTCTCCTGAGGGCCGAGACCCCACCCCCTGGAGCTCACGTGTCCCCTGAGCTCAGCACAGGGTCGGATGCACGCCAGGACACCAAGGTGCACCCTGCTGCAGCGGACATGTCGCCTCTCGCAGCCCTTGCTCCGGTCTGTGGGCTCCTTTTTCCGCAGATCTGATGGCTCTGTTGGCTGCTCTCTGTTCCGTAGCTGGGGTGCTGCAAGCAGCAACAGCACCTGGTCAACTGTCACCCCGAGAACAAGAGGGTGGAGAAGCCGCAGTTGCTGCCTCGGCTCTCCCTCAGAGTGGCCTCGGGCACTGTTGGAGCCTCGGTTTCCCCACACCTGTGGCATCTATTTGATGACACGTTGTGGCAACAACATAGCCTGGCAGGGTCTTGTGGGGATTCGAGTTGCATCTGCAAAGCACTGGAGGGCAGTCGGTCAGTCCCCTGGGACCACTTGCCATTGCTGGGCAGAGCGGTTTGCTTTACTGTCCAGGCCTGTGGGTGGGTGGCTTTTGCCACATCTTTGCAGGAGGAGATGGCACTGAGAGCTCTGGAGCTTGTCCAAGGCTTCAGGGCAAGCTCATGGGCTTAGTCTTGAGTCCTTAGTCCCTGCTGAGACATGCCACCCTGCTGTCCTCTGTGGCCCTGTGAGGAAGTGGCTATGGGCTCTGATTTGTGTTGATGGGGAAACCGAGGCCTGGGATGTTGGGAGGGTGGGCTGGGCTGTCTGTGTTGGAGGGACAGGAGAGGGGTGGGTTCTGGGCAGGGCAGAGCCTGTGGGGGGCTGGTGGGGGGAGGCGAAGGGGCCCCCCAGCTGCTATGGGGTGGACATGCAGGGGGGATGGATTACAAGCTTCTGGGTCAGTAAGGTCTTGGGGAGGGGCAGGGCCAGGCCTGAGCTCCCGGATGCTGGACATAGGTCTGTGCCATGGGCCTGGGGTTTGTGCACATGGCTTCCTCTGTGTCTGTGTCTTCCATGACCCCTGGGACCATGGGGCTCCCTAGATATTCTGTCCTCAAGAACCCACCCTGAGGGTGCCTGGAGTCCCTAGAACCCCCACAGTGTTTCCCCCAGGGAGGAAGAGGGCGGGGGTCCCCTTGGCCTGGTGATATCCAGGGCCACAAGCTTGCCTGAGGGGCCCTGGAGGCTTTGCCTTATCTTTATGGTTCCTGGTGATCAGAGCAGGCAGCCTCTGTGTTCTCTCTGTGGACGGGGCACTTGGGGCAGCACCTGGAACACCGGCCCCTAGGTGGGGCTCCCTGCACCTTCCCTCTCCTGAGTTCTGTGTGCTGTGGCCTCCAGGCCTGGGGACAGTTAGCGAAACCACAGAGGAGCAGCCCACGCCCTGCCGGGAGCCACAGACTCTTGGCGACACCTGCAGGCCCGGGGCTCCCGCCTGGCAGGGTGGCTCCTGGGCTGAGACCACCAGCCCCTGCCCCGGGTCCTGAACTCCTGTCTGGAGGCCTGGACGGCTCTTTGGAAGCACCTTGTAAGGCAGCTTTATTGAGACGTGGCCGCACACCACAGTCCACTGTGTAAATGTGCATCTTGGTGGCACTCAGGACATTCAGGGCGTCATGCAGCCACCATCGCTAAGTCTGCAACGTTTAATCACTGAGGAAACCCTGTGCCATCGGCAGTCGCCCCCGCCTCGACCCCCACGACCCCTGCCTGCTTCCTGCTTCTGTGGATCTGGCTTGTGGACGTGATCACACAACAGGTGGCCCTCTGTGCCTGGTGTGTCCATGTGATGGTTCCAAGGGCCATCCACACTGGAGCACAGATCAGCGTTCGTTCCCTTCCGTGGCCAGGTGACACCTGTCCTGTGGACGGACGGGGCCTTTGTGTGTCCGCCCCTGCCGGCGGGCTTTGACAGCCCTTTAGGTTCTCACGCCGGGAGGGGCTGGGGTGTGGGGGCTCCTCCAGCCCTGGGCGCCGGGGTGGGGCTGTCGGGGGCAGCCGAGGCTGGCCGGCCGCGAGCTGACCGCCGTGCTCCTGTCTTGCAGCTTCCTCATCGTGCTGGTCTGCCTCATCTTCAGCGTGCTCTCCACCATCGAGCAGTACGTCACCCTGGCCACGGGGACCCTCTTCTGGATGGTACGTAGGCGCCTAAGGGCTGTGACCATGATGTCACAGCTGCCCTGGGGGCTCACGTCTCCCAGGGACTCGGCCCAGTGGGTGGGGCAGAGCTGCTCGTGGCTTCTCCCTGCACAGGACCCTGCCACCCTGCCCTGACACTGGGGGGCTGGGGCTAGAGGTGTGGCTACCTCCCTGGCCCCCACACTCACCAGGCCACTCAGGGTGTGTGTGCAACAGCCGGGGGAGCTGAGAAATGAGAGGAGCCTGGCTCTGGTGGTCTGGGAGGGCTTCCTGGAGGAGGGGACCAGGAAGAGAGGACAGGAGGATGTGGGTATGATGGAGCCGGTGTCGTGGCCAGTGGGGGCTGGCCCAAACCTGCATGCAGCAGTCCCAGGGTTTGGGTGGCTCCCGCCTGGGTTATGGCTGGTACATGGAGCCTGCAGGCGTCCTGGCCCTGTCCCCCCACCCCAGTCAACTGGATGGTCCTTTCCATTGCCTGAGGGGCTCTCAGCCCAGTATCACCTCTTGTAGGACTGTCCTGGCCACCCCACCATGTGAGCAGCACCTCCCGGCGTGCACAGCCCTCCCTGTGGCCGAGGTCGGGCTCTGAGTGCCGGGCATCTCCCTCCCGGTGGGTGAGGGCTGGGACAGCCTGCCCTTGTGCCCGTGTCCCAGCACTTGAGGAGGCAATTGGAGAGCGGGCGGAATTTCCCGCCGCCCGGCCCTGGCCTTCCTTGGCCTTTGCAGCCTGTCTGAGCCCCTCCCTCTGAGAGTGGGATGTGAGGACCCCTCTGCCCCCCAGACAGCTGTGAGCCGCTCAAGACAGGGCCGGGGCCGGGTCTCCAGATCCCATGCACCATTTATGCTGGGCCAGGCGCTGGGAGTGGGACGGGGCCGGCTCACGGTCTGATGGGAAACCCTGAAGTTGGTCTGGTTGTGAGGCTGCTGAGCAGTGGGGGTGCGGGACACCCACCATGTGGGGGGCACATGGGATCCCCAAGGAAGCTGCCTGAGTGCAGATGGCGGCGGGCATGCGGGGCCCGGCAGGACCGTGTCCCGCATCTTCCTGTTTCTGCGCATTTGTGT
Source organism: Galeopterus variegatus (assembly GCF_000696425.1). NCBI lineage: Eukaryota > Metazoa > Chordata > Mammalia > Dermoptera > Cynocephalidae > Galeopterus > Galeopterus variegatus. Next base: position 182,377 of record NW_007727447.1, read on the forward strand.
GTTTTTGTGTCTTATTGTGGAACGTTCCCTACATCTACAAAAGGGGAGAACCCGACCCAGCTTCCTGTGTCCCAGCCTCAGCAGGGCCGACGAGGGCTGCTGTCACGCTTATCGGTGTTGTGTCTTCCTGGCCAGCCCAGCCCCCGAGTCTGTTCGCGGTGACCCTGGGAGGGGGGGCCGTCTTACTTTAGGCAGTCAGCTTTATCTTTCCTTCATTGCTTCTGGGTTTGGAGTCGCAGGTGAGTGTCCCACTCTCGGGGGTCATAAGAATCCCCCCTGGGGTGTTCCAGCACGGCCTGGGCTGAGGCGTGTGCTCGCGCCGCTGACACCGGGTGCTGGGAATTTCCCAGCGAGCGGGATGGAGCGCGGGCTGTGGGCACCTGTCCCCGGCCTTCCAGTCACGCCAACGGCACTTGTTCCAAGGCCATCTTTTCTCCCCGGTTCGAGGCACCTGGAGGAAGACCTGCGTCGGGGTTTTCTGCTCTGTCCCCCGGGGCCACGCTGATTTAGTTCTCCAGCACCGGAGGCCGTGACATCGGGTGATTCCTGCCTGTGCACCCCCTTCTCGTTCAGGGCTTCCTTGCTCTTCTCAGGGGACTTCAGTCAGCTCGTCTAGCCCCACAAAGGCACCTGATGGCATCTGATGCGTTAATTTGGGGAGACTGATGTCTCAGGGTGTCCACGATCACGGTGTGTCTATCGGGAGGCTCCTATGGTTGGTCATGCAGGTTTTGGACAGTTCTCGTTATGTTTATTCCTAAGACTTTACCGAGGATAATCAGTTGTTGTTAGTTGCTGTCATAGACGGGGGCTTCTCTTGCAGGATGTTTTCTGGGGACCTGGGGTGTACGGAAGCCACTGACTTGTGCTTTTCGGCTGCGCGTGGCTGCGCGTTGTTCCTGCTCATGGCTCTTCTCCCCTCAGTTCCTCTGGGTTCCTGGGCGGGCGCCAGTCAGTAAACACACGGTGTGGAACTCGCTGGGGTCCTTCCTGCTCGTGGAGGTGCTGCTGTCGGTGGCCCTGACCTCCGATGGCTCATGTTCTGTCAGAGTGCCTGCTGGGAGGCAGGTCTGACAGTCTCATCGTGGCGCCATCGTCGTTGTCAGGTTGAGACTTACATCTCCCCTCCTGCTCAGAGCAGATTCCAGGAGCCTGGGGCACCCCCCAGCACCCATCCAGGGTCGTCCTGTCCTCCTCACCCACCCCAGAGCCAGCTCTCAGAGAGGCACCTGGCCAAGTCGCTGGCTGTGTCCTGTGGGAGGACGCCCTGACCCACCTGGCACCCGGGGAGGAGTGTCTGCCCACAGCGGGAGCGTTTGCTCTGCCAGCCCCCCACAGGCTGGGTCCATGTGGGTCCCTGGTCTAGGACTTGTCCCTGGAGGGCCTGGGACCAAGGAGCCTGAAAGTTCCCAGGTTGCGAGAGGCTGGCAGATGGAACATTCCCCCAGGAGCTCTCCGTGTGAGGCTGCGTGCGTCTGTGAACAGGCGTGCACATGTGTGTGCGCATGTGTGGGTGTTACACGTGGCCGTATTTGAGTGTGTACATGTGTACTGACCCTATGTGTATGCACGTGGTATCATGACCCGTGAACGTGCACTGTGCGTGTGCTTCCGTGCGTGGCTGTATACATGCATGCATTCCTGTATGTGTGTGTACCTGTGTGTGTGTACCTGTGTTCATGTGGCTGTGCGTGAGCCCGTGAGCTGCCTCTTCTGTTCCTCATGGGATGCTCAGCCCCTTGTCCCCAGGTGACTTGGGTAAGTTCCTCAGCTACTGGGGGTTCACTCGGGCTTTAAAGGGCTCCAAGAACGTGGAACTCCCGGAGTGGACGTGAGGCCCTCCCAGGTGCCCCCGCCTGGGCCCTGCATCTGCTGGGGCTGTCAGCACTGAGGGTCCCAAGCTCAGGTCCCGACTTCCCAGGTCCTCAGTGTGGGTCTCGGGCAGAGCCTTGTCCCCACCTCCTGGTGAGGCCTGGCCCACGCACCCTCACGGACTTGCCCTAAGCTCTTTGTGTGACCATTTGCAGCCCGGGAATCACCGTGGTGGTGGGCTCCCAGGGCACCTGCATTCAGAGTATGAACCAGGCACAGTGACAGAGAACAAACTAGGCTAGGCAGCGTGTCTTACGGGGAGATGAGCTCCCTGTCCCCAGATTTCATGGTGGGGTGCCGAGGTGCAGCCCGGGAGCCGGGGAGTGTGTGGCTGAGGGCTCCTTTCTCCCTCCTCTGTCCCCCCGCCCCAGTCCCGCATCTCTGGGGCCCTCGTACCACCTGGTGGCCATTCTCTGAACTGCGGCCACAGTTTGTACTGCAGCCACGAGGCTGCGCTCAGCATGGCCGGGCCCGGTCGCCGTCCTTCACCTCCCCGCGCACACTGGTTGGGGATGGCTGTGCCACCGAAGCAGCTCCCCTGCCTGGGGGCAGGGGTGCCCAGCCCTGAGCAGAGAGCCCTCTGCCCGCTGTGGTCCCAGTCTCAGAAGTGGCAGAGACCACGGCCACCTCCCTCTGCCCCGTTCCCCGACACCCGCCTCCCTGCCGCCCTCAGGGCCCTGTCCACACAGTAGCCGGCGGGGGTTTCTCAAAGTCTGATCATTCCAGAAGCTCCCTGTGGCATTTGAGATAAACTCCACCATCTCTCACGGCCACACATGCTGGCGCCCGCCACCCCGTGCCCCGCTCACTCATTCCGGGCGTGTTTACGCTCCCAGCTGCCCCGGGCCTTTGCATGTACTCTGCCCTTGGCCTGGCTGTTGCTCTGGCGTGTCACAGGACTGCCTCCCTGGTGGGTTTCAGGCCTGGGCTTGGCCATCGTCCCTTCAGTGCCCTCTCGACCTGCCCGTCCCTCCCCCTCGGCAGTCTGGGTGCGATGGGGACTCTGCAAGTGGGCTTGAGAGCTTTCTGTCTCCCTTGCTGGGTTCCACAGTCCTGGGGGGCAGGAGCCCTTTGGCCAGCTTGGCACTCTAGGCTTGGGACCCCCCCCCCCCTTTCAAGCCCATGAGCTGCCCTACAGGGACACTCAAGTTGCTGTGTGGTCCCGAGCCTCAGTTTCCTCACCTGTAAAATGGTGGGGGTGAGAGACAGCCTGAGACCTTCCCTTCCCAATCGGCCTTGCCAGATTTCCAAGCCGTTCCCCAGCTCCTTGTGGAGGCTGATCCGTCAAGGCAGGTCAGAGCTGGCTGTGCCCACCTGATATGCAAGAGACATGGCCACAGGGGGACGTTAGGGTACAGCGGGGAGTGAGGCAGTCACCGGTCCAGCCTCAAGGGCAGATGGGCAGGTTCATCCGAGGTACGGCCAGGAAGGGGTGTGTGGGACCCTGAGAGGGGACTGTGGTGGAGGGGTGTGACCGCAGGGCTTCCTGGGGAAGGACGTGACAGTGGGTTCCAGAGACCTCAGTCCTCGAAGGTTGAGGACAGGTGTTGGCCCAGGTGGAGGGAGAGGTGTGTGGGTGCGGGTGGGAGAGGGTGGGCTTTTAGAAGGGGACAGAGGTGTTTGCAGACCCCGGAGCTGGTGGGGACGTGGCCAGCCTCTGCCGCAGGGACACCAGGGGGCGCTCTTGTCACGTGCAATTCGGGTGCTGCTGGCTCTGGCCCAGGAGTGCTGAGCGCCAGGAGCCCAAACCACAGGCTTGGGGATACCAGAGGGGCTGGGCGTGGGCTCCGCGCGCGGGATTCTGAGAGCACGATGTTTAAAGAGTGGAAAAAAAAGTCTTTCAATGCTGTGTTTCCCCAGAGAGCCCGTATTTTTTCCTCTCTTGCATACCCCAGCTTTTCTGGTGCCAGAAAGCTGTTATCTCAGCTCGGTCTAAGGAAACCCCAGGGCGGCCTCGGAGGGATTAAGCATTCTGCTGAACCAGGGATATTTGGTGGGCCTGAAAAAGCCATTTTGGGAGGAATCTCATCTCACCGGGGGTCCAGCCAGGACTGTGAAGGGGCGCATTTGAGATGTGCTGGGCACTGAGGCTTGTTTGTGGCTGCCCGGGGAGGGGGGCCACTTCTTGGGGTGCACAGACGGCTGCGACCTGGTTCTGAGCTCAGAGGAGGCTGCGTGTGTGCGTGTGCGCACGTGTCCCTGCAGTCTGCTCGTGAGTATCACCGCGTGCCCGCGTGTCCACGTGTGCCCGCGTGTCCCTGTGCGCGCTCGCCCCTGAGTGAGTCCCCGGCTGGGTGGATCTTCTGTTTCCCTCCGAGGCCTGCTGCTGGCAGAAACCACCCCTCCCCTGCTCTCTGCAGTAAGAGACCCCGGCCTGGCCCAGGTGAGGGGCTGGTTTTTGTCTCCAAAATCACAGCTTTTTTTCTATTTAAAATCCCACACAAAGAGAGAGGCCCTCAAAAGCACAACACAAACACGGCGTGTTTCGTGCCTTCTGGTGGGGAACATACCAGGGAATTGTCCTTCGATGCCTGTGGTTAAGAAACCCGTGAGCGGCGGCCCCGGAGGCCTGGGGGATGAGGTCATCTCTCGCGGCTTCCTCCCCTCCTGCCGAGGCTCCCTCGGCCCCGCCGGTGACCCCCCCTCCCGCCAGCTGGATCCTCCACTGCCTGGGCTTCTGTTCCCCCTTCCACACAGGGCGAGGCCCTTCGTTCTCTGGGCCTCAGTTTCCCAATAGCAAAATGAGACCCCTTGGGGACTCCACGGGCCCCCCCAGCAGCCTGGGTGCGTCCCCCTTGTTTCTGTAACACAGGCTCTGCCCTTGGCCCCCAGGCCCCCGTCCACACTCAGCACGGCCCCTGCAGACCCGTGTGTTTCCAGCATCTGCCGTCCACACCCTTTAATGCTGGGAACAGTATTTGTGGTGGTGGCAGCGCCAGCGGCTGCCATTTGCCAAAAGCCTGTGTGCACACGTTCTGCTCCTTTCCCTGAAGAGTCTTGTTTGCAGCTGAGGGAAGGAGACTTGCAGAGGTTAAGTCACTTCTGCCGAAGGTCAGGGGACCAGTGAGTGGTCCGGGTTTTTCATTAACAAACCCCAAGGTCTGATTCCCTCCACTGCTGCTGCCTGCTCGGGGAGCTCCTGTGCATCTGACAAAGCCCCGTGCCAGACGGTGGCTTGGGGGACACCTTCCTGCTCCCTCCTCTAGTTCCTCGGTACTCTGGGAAGACGACATCTCCCCATGGCAGGACCGTGAGCTTGTTCGTCTCCTCCAGGCCCACGGGGGCCTCCAGGAGAGACTGGTTCCCGCGTCTGAGCCTTTTCTGATGTGCTGCTCCGGAGTACAGTCCTACCAGCACCTCCCTGGTTGTTTTTTCTCCTACATTTGTTTAGCCAGAAAATATTTATTAAGCACCTACTGTGTGCCAGACTCTGTACAAATAAGGTGTGGGCTCACGGAGGGAGAACACCCTCCATGCTTCAGATTTGCACCCCCAGGACCCTCAACCCAGGGCCCCTGTATGTGGGGGCTGGTGCCTGAGTCGTGGTCTGATCTGGGCTTGGATGACTGACAGGCGTGGAGCTGCAACTCTGTGCACGGCCCCAGCAGCTCATGGGGCCTGCTCGGGGTGGAGGGACATAAAGCTCCAGCTGGCGGTGGTGAAGGTGGATGTGGTGGTTCAGGGCTGAGGCTGGGGTAGGTGGAGAAGGGGCTGGACCGGAGTGTCTGTCTGGGGGCGCTCTGGGTGTGACTCTCGAGAACAAAGTCTCAGAAGCCACCAGGTGGGATTAGAAACCACCACCCCACAGGGTACAGAAGGAGTGACTCAGCTGACCCTCTGGAGACTTGTGTGGTCTGTAAGGACCACCAAGGACAGGAGTCAAAGCTGTTGAGGTCCCTGACCCTGGCCCGCCATGTCTGGTCCTGGGCAGCCCCGTGCCCCGCCTGCTCACTGGGTTTTCAGACCTTTGCACGAGTCTCTCTCCCTTCAGTGCTGGCCAGAGAAGTTCCTAAAAGTGTCCCTGTCCATCATTCTGTGTGTGAGAGGGCGAGGTGGCCAGTGCTCTCTGCGGACCCTGGTCAGGCCCCTGCCTCCACACTTCTATCTAAACTTCCCCTTTCCGAGGTGGCTGCGATGGGCATGGGGTCGACCTTCCCTTTGGGGCTATTTTGGACAAGACCACAGAGTGCTGCCATTCCCTAGAGGCCGTCTGCGCCCACCGTGGGCAGCGGCGGACAACCAGGGGACTCCTCCTGTGTGCCTCCAGGCTCCCCCTTGCAGCGCGTGCTCTGCAGGATGAGGGGGGCCACACGCCCGGCCACGTGGGTAAGAGCGTGGCTGGAGCTTAGCACAGGCCGGTCCTGCTCCCTGCCCAGCGAGTGGAACCAGCGCAGATCCTCAGACTCGAGGCTGTGCAGGAGGGAGTCCCTCACCTGGGCCTGTGGCTCGTGGGCCTGGATGGGGTTCTAGAAATTTCCTGCCATGCTGAGTGGCCGGGAGACTCCTAGCTCACCAGCCTTCCTCTCCACGGAGGTAGAAGTTACCGTCCTCATGGGCTGTGGCTCATAAAGGACTTTCTCATCCACCACCGATCAGACCCATGAATTCCAGGAAGAGGGAGGCCGGGTGGGGGCTCGGAGCTCTTTCTGTTTTGTTTGTAGAAAGAACACTCTGGTGTCTCCACGGCCCTTTGGGTGGACAGTCTCTCTCTTTTTAGGTTTTTAAAATTTGGGGTGACTCTCACATGTACAGGGTAGTCGGTGGGACACGCAGCTCCCAGACACCCTTTGCCAGGTCAACCAGTTGTTTCTTTGCGCCCCGTTCACGTCTCTGTTTCCTCCTGCTCTCCGTGAATGTGCCCACATGGGTTTTTTGTTGGAGACAGTGTGTCCCTTTATCCCTAAAAAGCCAGCGTGTCTCTCCTCAACGAGGGGCTTCTCCTGTGAGACCCTGATGGGACACTTCTGTCTGACCCACAGTCTGCCTCAGGTTTCGTCACTTGTGTAGCTGGTTTTTGTCCCATGTCTTACTGCATGTTGTAGTCACATGGTTCTGGCCTGCTTGGCCTGGGGACAGTCCCCTGGCTCCGAGTGCTGGCCAGCTCGCAGGCCCCTCCGTGGGGCCCAGGGCGGCCGGGGCTGGGGCCCAGGGTGGAGGCAGCGAGCGGGCCGGGCCGTCTCCACCGCCTGGGATGTTGTTTACGCCGCAACCGGTCCCCTGTCCCCGATTGGGGTTTACAGGGTTTGGATTGGCCGCGTTCCTGCCCCGAGGCAGCTGCTCGGGAGGACGACAGCTGACATTCCTTTATGCCGGGTCTGTGTGCTGCGGAGAGCCGTGAAAACGGGAATCCATGGCTGCCACCGGAACATTCCCGAGTACACCGGGGCCTTGTGTGTGGAGGGGTCCTAGGCGGATCCTCTCTGCAACAAAGACTCCCTCTGTGAAGCCGACACCCGGCCCCCGTTATCTGTTGCGGGCCGGGATTGTCACATATATCAAGTTTGTTCAGAACAAGATGGGGGGCGGGGGTGGTGAGGGGCCTGGGGCAGGAGGTAGAGGAAACTGCACAAGATTTTTAAAACCTTCCCGAAAAACACGTAACCCGATCCTGTCCAAGTGGTTTGTGAGAACTGCCGGGGGTGTCTGTCCCCCGGGCAGGCTGTGCTGATGGAAGACAGCAGCCCCCACCTGGATCGGAGGGGCCTGGGGAGGGGCGGGGGACGCTCTGCAGGGTCGGGCAGGGGCAGGAGGGGGTCGTGGGCCACTGTGGGTGTCTGGGCTGCAGGCTGTCTCGCTGCTCCCTGTCTAGCACCCCCTCCCAGTCTCCCCTAGGTGCCACCTGGGCCCTTAAGAGCTTCACCTGCACCCCCTGAAGGAAGGGGAGGTGCCCTGGCTTATTCCTGTTGTCGGTTCTCTCAAGCCCCAGGAGACACTGTAATGGCCAGGTCCAGGCTCAGCTCGCAGGCCCTGGGACCCCGGGCTCCCTGGCCCCTGGCTCTGTTGAGCCACCAGAGTCTGGGGCTGTAACAGCTTGTTTTCATTGCCTTTCCTGCTTTCAAGCTATTAAAATGTATGATTTTTTTGAATATGGAGTAGAGGGGGGAACAGTCTTCTTCTCTGGGTACATGGCGGGACCTGCGGCGTCCTTGCAGGAGCCCTGGTGAGAGGCCCTGGGCTGTAGCAGGGCCTCCCATGTCCCCATGCTCGACACATTCTGGGTGTGCTGACCCTGTGCTGACACCAGCACCGTGTCCAGTCCTGGGAGCTGAGGAGGTGGGTGGAGGCCTTGCCGCGCCTGGCCTCTGTGGGCCACAGTGAGGGCCTCCCAGACCCACCTTCCTGGAAGCTGGCCCACCAAGTCCCCAGGCCCCTGGAGGGAGGCGGGTGGGTGGACCTTCCTGCTGGTCAAGGGCGTGGGAAAGGGGGGCTGGGACAGTCCCGTCTCCCTCAGGGGCTGGAGGAAACCAGGCAGCTGAGCCCACCTGGCGCCTGCTCAGCAGCCTGCCAAGCCCCTCCTGACACATGGTGTGCCTGTGTGGCGTGCCTGGGCTCCAGGTCAGCCCCGACGCCCTGTCTGTTTCTTTCTCCTTTTCAGAAATTGAGATGATTTGACTCTAGGTTGGTGACAGGGACAGCGCTGCCCCAGTTCAGGTGTAGGCACAGTTGGGGCTGAGTCTAGAGGTGCCCACTGGCTCTGCTTGGAATGGGGGTACCATGGGGCTCCCCCGTTGTCAGGAAGGGCCTTCCTAGGACAGGGGTGTCCTGCCCTTCTGGAAGGTGCCAGCTGTACAGGGACTGGGGGACGGGCCATCTTCATAGGTGCCCCGGCTGTGCAGAGGAGGGTCCCCATGTGTTTTGTTCTCCGGGGAGATGTGTCCCTGTGAAGGGTGGCCTTGGCTTCTTGGCTCTCCTGGGCTGGTTCTTAAGTTTTCTCTCCACCTTCCCCATCCTGTCTTCCCTGAGGCCCGGGACAAAAGTCAGACCTTGGTGGGGGGTGTCCGCTGTGGGGCCCCCGGGCCTCTCCATTCGAGGTTTAGTGGGATTAGAATGTGCCGGCTGGCTGTGGGGACAGGTGTTTCCTTTATGCTCTGCCTGAGGGCTGGAGAGAACCTCGTCAGTAAGTGCCACATTCAGCGGGGGTCTCTGGTTCAGGGTAGCTGTGGGGGGGGGGGGTTTGTCGGGTCCTTGTTTTTACGTCTGACCCCAGCCAGCTGGAGTGCCTTGTTTTATGCACAGGGTGACAGCTGACATAACACGATGGGATGGGTCTGCCCAGGCCGGGCAGGCTCGGGTGCAACCCTAGGCTGGCACTACACATGGGTCCAGGCTCCGGGGCTGCGGGGGATGTCGTCGGGGATAATAGGATGAGCCAGTGGGGCTTCATGCTGTGGGGCACAGCACATTGGGGTCTGCCTGCTGTTCATCCAGACAAGCGGCTGCCTGAGCGGCTCCTCGTGGGGCAGGGGTCTGGGGAGGGGGGTGGGCAGGTGCCAGAGCAATCCCCCCAGGGCACAGCATTCAGCTGAGTTCTAAGCACGTTCTTGGCCTCCCAGGGTCACACAGAACGAAAACCAGAGGCCCCGGCTGTGCACCATTGAAGCGTGTCATTGTGTGACTTCGCAGGTGGGAGGAAGGGGGCTTATTGCAGCCTCCCGGGGTCAAGGGGCCGCTGCCCATGCACGTAGGTCCCCCAGCCCTCTGCTTCACTGAGCTGCTCTCAGAGCCCAGTGCCTGCTGCTCCTCTCATTAGATGTTCTGTCTCCCACTTGTAAAACCATGTGATGGCCAGGGACGCCGGGTGGGGCTCCTGGAGCTGGGGGCTACCAGCAGCCTCCTCAATGGCTGGGCAGGAGATGCTCTTGACCCCAAGGCCAGCCCAGCGTTCCTGAAGCATGGCCCATCAGCTCCAGCCTGGCTTGCGAGGCACAGACTTGACCTTCCAGTGGCTTTAGGATCATGCAGTTGGGGACACTGCTCTCCTCCCCAAACATGCAGGTCTCCGCTGCAAGGGACGGTCAGGCTGGGCTCCTGGCCACTTGGGAAGTCACATTCTGGGCCTCTGACCATCACAGCTTTGTTTTCCCTTGGGTGGTGGCTGTGAGGCAGAGACCCCCCCAGCCTGGAACCTTGCCATAGGGTGTCACATCTGGATTTTCAGGTGGACCCATCACCATTGGACTGAGAAAAGTACTTTGTGCTGAAAAACAAGTTGGCATGGCTTGAGTCAGGGGTGCTGTTTTCCAGACTTGGCCAATACTCCCTGATCCAGCCAGACACATAATTGAGAGGAGGGCAGGCAGAGGCACGCACAGGCACACAGCACACCTGTGTGGACAGGCACATAGGTACACACAGACACGTGTGTATATACATGGACACACAGACACACATGAGTGGACACACAGAGTCACAGGTATGGATACACAGGTATAGACACACGTGTGGACACAGACGCATGTGGATATACACAGGCACACATGTGGACACGAACACGTGTGGACACAGACGCATGTGGATATACACAGGCACACATGTGGACACGAACACGTGTGGACACACTTGTGGACGCACACAGGCACAAACGCGTGTGGACGCACACAGGCACGCACACCGACACACGTGTGGACACACTTGTGGACGCACACAGGCACGCACACCGACACACGTGTGGACATTCACAGGCAGCCGTGTGGGCACGCTCACGTGCGTGTGCACGATGGTTTCGTACACGTGTCTGCATGCACACGTGCTTACAAGCACGATCAGCCCTGGAGCCCAGCCGGCAGGGAGTGAGACCCCCTTGGGGCTGCGTTCCATTTTCACATTTAATCCAGAAACTGTCAGCACGGGAAGCTTGGACGGGAACAAAATGTCAAGCGTGTGCAGGGCGGCGCAGGCCAGCGCTTTTCCTGGCGGGCGACGATCTGGTCAGTTCCGAGCGCCATGTGCTGAGAATAATTTGCGGTTCAGAGCAGGGTTTGGTGGGGAGCTGGGGGAGGGGCGGCGTCTTCGTGTCAGTGAAATCGCTTCGCTGGGCCTGTGTCTCTTTCTCCCTGACCGTGCTTCGGGGTGGCTGGGGGACAGTTGCTGCTGTCCTTGGGGCCGTGGCCGAGCTGGGGTCCGGTTGTTATTCAGCTCTCAGTGTTGCCAACCCAGCAAGGTCCCTGCACCCAGCAGTTGCTACAAAAGTCTGGGATTAAGGACAAAACCACGGCGACCTTGCTGTTTTCAGGGTGCCCGTGAGCAGGGCTTGGTCCCACTGTTAGGATCCTCCGAACTGTCACAAAAGAATCTCCTTTTGTTCGAGGTCTCTTTCTTCATCTCTCAAGGTGATTTTTTTTTTTTTTTTAATGAGGACATCTGTTAGATCACTTAAGAGTTCTGGGACCTTGGGAAAATGCTCTCTCATCCCAGGAGTTTGTAAGAATTTATAGTTTCTCCCAGTGTTCAGAGAGCCCCAGTCACAGACACTGGGGCCCTGGGTCCTGTGGCTGGTTCCCGCATGAGGGAATTTGGGGGTGGCCCTGGAGGCCTCTGTACCTCTCTGGTGAAGGTTGGCAGTGGACGGGCAGGCGTGAGGACTTCTAGCGTGGGGTAGGCCTGGGAGGCTGTGGGCTGTGCCGGGCGTGGCTGTCCGTGACCTTGGAGCCAGGGAGGGCAGCAGGACTCGTGGGCCTTGCCAGAGAGACGTGGGGAGGCAGGGGGAGTCCAGACCCCTGAGTCTGCCCGGTGGGTCCATGCACATTACCGACTCTCTCTGGACCTCAGTGTCCTGGTGTGTCAAATGCAGGTGATGTCAGGGACTCCAGCGGGGAGAGGGTGGGCCATAAAGTATCCAAGTTCTCAGTCCAGAGGTAGTGGTCACAAGGGCCAAAGGGTACTGGTGGACAGTGGCCTTGTCCTTCCGGCGGGGTGGGGTGGGGTGGGGTGGGGAAGGTGACGGGAAGTGTGTGGGAACGGCCTGGACGCCCACCCAGGGAGGGCTGGTTGGATGGGAGGGACCTGGGTTAGGGATCACTGTAGCCTCAGGGTTATTTATTCTGCTTACTTGAAAACTCATCTTTACTGAGGGATAATGGGTGTATGATAGACCGCCATATTAAAGTACACGGTTGTATAAATCTTGACATTTTAGTCTGTCGCTTACAATAAGATACACAGAACTGGGCAATTTATCGGAAGATGAAATTTACTGCTTACAGTTTCTGAGGCTGGGAAGTCCAAAGACCAGGGTATGCACCTGGTGAGGGTCGTGGTGGTGGTGACAGTGACCTAGGGGGTCTCACATGGCAGAAAATGACGGAGCGGAGAGAGACTAACTTCTCATGTCATCTCTGACATTTTAGTCTGTCGCTTACAATAAGATACACAGAACTGGGTAATTTATCGGAAGATGAAATTTACTGCTTACAGTTTCTGAGGCTGGGAAGTCCAAAGACCAGGGTATGCACCTGGTGAGGGTCGTGGTGGTGGTGACAGTGACCTAGGGGGTCTCACATGGCAGAAAATGACGGAGCGGAGAGAGACTAACTTCTCATGTCATCTCCTTTTAAAGCCCTCAGAACCTCGCCCCTGACCACCACTGTTAATCCATTCACTACTGCAGGGTCCTACAATCCAGTCACCTCTTCAAGGCCCCACCTTTCAATCACCGAAATAGGATTTCCCACCCTCTTAACAGTCTCTGGCCACCATTTCTAATCCATTCGCTATCTCATGGTCCTACAATCCAATCACCTCTTCAAGGCCCCACCTTTCAATCACCGAAATAGGATTTCCCACCCTCTTAACAGTCACCGTGGGGACCAAGTTCCTAATACATAAAACTTGGGGGACACGATTCAAGCTTTGATGAATCTGGGGGGACATCCATCCGCTACCATTGACATGTGTATTCACCACAAAATCATCAGCACGGTCAGGAGAGCAACCACCCCATCGCCCCCAAGAGTGTCCTTGCGCCCCTGCTCCCTGCTCAGGAGGTGACGACCGATCTGTCCTCTCGCAGTGTAGATCCGTTCACGTTTGCTAGAGTCTTCTGTGAATGGAACTGGGCACCACATGCTCCTTTGTCTGGACCCTTCGCTCGGCACCATCACTCTGCATCAGGTCCTCTGAGGTTGTTGCACGTAGCGATCACTTGTTCTTTTTTGTTGCTGAGTGTTGCGCCGTGTGGCTGTGTCGCGGCTTGTTTATCCGTTCACGAGCTGATGGACCACATTTGTGCACAGGCCTTTGTAAGGACTTTTATCTCCTTTCTTGTGGATAAATACGTAGGAACAGAATGGCCGGATAATATGATCGGTGTGTGTTTATCTATTTAAGAGATTGACACGCTGTGTCCCAGAGTGGCCGCGCCATCTGACCTGCGCCCGAGCAAGCCTAAGAGCTCAGCACCACCACGTCCTCCCCAGCACTTGGCGTGCTCAGTCCTTCTAGTGTAGCCAGTAGAACAGGTGGGCGTGGTGTCTCACTGTGGTTTTAATTTTGTTTCTTAATGATGAATAATGTTGAGCATCTTTTCAAATGTTTAATTGACATCCATATAACATCTTGGGTGAAGTGGGTTTTTTTGTGTTTCTTTTTCCCCTAATCTCTCACCTATTTTAAAATCACATTGTCTTCTTATTGAATTGTAAATGTTCTAATGTTCTTTGTCTATTCTGGTCGCATGAATATGTGTTTTATAAATACTTCATCCCACTCTGTGGCTTTCTTTCTCATTATTTAGCAGTATCTTTTAAAGAACAGAAGTTTTCAATTTTATGAAATCAAACGTATTGCCTTTGCAAACACTTTTCTTGCCTTTTATGTCGTATTTAAGAGATCTTTACCAGAAACATGATCACTAAGATTTTCTTCTCGTAGCGTAATAGTTTTAGTGCTTACATTTAGGTCTGTGATGCATTTTGAGTTAATATGTCACTTAAAGTATGGGTTGAGGTTCCTATTTTCTCATGTGGGTGTCTAATCATTCCAGTGACTTTTGTTGGAAAGAGTACGCTTTACCCACTGAATCGCCTTGACACCTTTTCAAAAATTCAATTTGCTGTGAAAGTGTGGGTCTCTTTCTGTGCTTTCTTTGACCTGTTAGTGAGTCTTTTTTGCCAATACCACACTGCCTTGGTTACTGTAGCTTTATAGTAAGGCCTGAAATGTTAAGACAATTCATCCAGCTTTGTTTCCCCTTTTCAAGTCGTTCTGGTTATTCTTGGTCCTTTGAATTTCCATATCAAGTTTAGAAGCTGCTTGCCAATTTTTACCAAACAATCTGGTGGAGTTTTGTTAGGGGTTGCATTGAACCTAAAGATCAGCTTGGGGAGAATTGACGTCTTAGCCCTGTTGAATCTTCTGATCTGTGAGCATCATATGTCTCTCCATTCATCTAGATCTTCAGTTTCTGCCAGATGTTTCATAGTTTTTGGTGTATAGGCCTTGCACCTCTTTTGTCAGATACCTAAGGATTTCATATTCTATTGTCAATGGTATCTCTTTGTTAATTTTAATTTCTGGTTTAGAACAGCAGTTCATTCTGGCAAATTCGTCTTGTATCCTGCAACCTTATCAGTTCTAGTCGTTTTTTGTGCATTCCATGGACGATCATGTTGTCTGCAAATGAAGACAATCTTACTCTTCTTTGCTGATGTGGATGCCTGTTTATTTCTTTTTCTTGCCTGATTGCACTGGCTGACACATCCCGTACAGTGTGTCATAGAAGTCGGAAGAGTGGGCTTTCCTTGCTTTGCTCCAAACTTAGGAGAAATATGTTGTCTTTCCCTGTCAAGTGTGATGTCAGCGGCAGGTTTCTGTAGGTGTCCTTTATTAGACCGGAGAGCTTTTAACATGAGTGGATGTTGAATTTGGTCAAATGCTTTTTTGATACATCTTTCGATAGGATCATGTGGTTTTTCCTTCTTTAGTCTCTTAATATGATGAATTATATGGATCGATTTTTCAAATGTTAAACTTTGTATTCCTGAGTGAACCCCACTTGGTCATGTAGTATTTTTCTTTTTGTATATTGTTGGACTTGGTTTGCTAAAATTTTGCTGAGAACTTGTGTGTCTCAGTTCACAAGGGATATTGTCTGTAGATGTCTTGTAAGGTTTTTGGTATTGGTATTGGGGCAATGCCAATTGGGGACACTGCACATGTGCACACACACATGCATGAACACATGAGCACAGTGCAAAGTAACTGTGATGCAATCAGAAGACTTTGCCTGGAAGGGGGTCATTGTACCCAGTGGCAGGGTGACGGGGAAGTGTTCTCTCTTCCTCTCGGGGGAGGAGTTTGTGTAGACCTGGTTACTTCTTCCCTGTGTGTTTGGTGGACTTCATCAACAAAGCTGTCTAGGCCTGGACTTCTCTTTATGAGAAGGCTGGTAACTAGATTTTAAACTTACTATGGCAGGGTGAGGGGGAAGTGTTCTCTCTTCCTCTCGGGGGAGGAGTTTGTGTAGACCTGGTTACTTCTTCCCTGTGTGTTTGGTGGACTTCATCAATAAAGCTGTCTAGGCCTGGACTTCTCTTTATGAGAAGGCTGGTAACTAGATTTTAAACTTACTTAATAGATATATCCAGGTTATCTATTCTTGAATGAGCTTTGATATATTGTGTGTTTGAAAGAATTTGTTCATTTCACCTGGGTGTTAAATTTATTGGCATAAAGTTGTTCATAATATTCCATCATCATCTTTTAAACATCTGTAGAATTTTTAGTGATATTAGTAATTTGTGCCCCTCTCTTTTTGATGATCAGTCTTACTAGAGTTTTAGCAATTTTATTGATCTCAAAGAAATAGCTTTTGGTTTCATTGAATTTTCTTTTTGGCTAATTGGTTGATTTCTTTTTTTTTTTTTTTTCCTTTTTGTCTTTTTTACTGACCA